>NC_048576.1:92317585-92392585 GCF_013265735.2 Oncorhynchus mykiss | reverse complement strand
CATCCCTATGGTGAAGCATGGTGGTGGCAGCATCATGCTGTGGGGATGTGTTTCAGCTACAGGGACTGGGAGACTAGTCAGGATCGAGTATAAGATGAACGGACAAAGTACAGAGAGATCCTTGATGAAACCTGCTCCAGAGCGCTCAGGACCTCAGACTGGGGTGAAGGTTTACCTTCCAAGAGGAGAATGACCTAAGCACACAGCCAAGACAACGCAGGAGTGGCTTCGGGACAAGTCTATGAATGTCCATGAGTGGCCCAGCAAAAGCCTGGACTTAAACTGAATCGAACATATCTGAAGAGACCTGAAAATGGTTGTGCAGCAACGCTCCCCATCCAACCTGACTGAGCTAGTGAGGATCTGCAGAGAAGAATCGGAGCAACTCCCCAAATACAGGTGTGCCATGTTTATAGCGTCATACCCAAGACTCGAGGCTGTAACTGTAGAATAAGGCAGTGACATAACAACATGTGGAAAAAGTCAAGGGGTTTGAATACTTTCCGAATGCACTGTATGTTTGTATGTGATGGGATGTATAGACATTATGGACAGTATGTGGATAGAATATGTACTATATCTGAAGAATACATGCAGTAGGATATAATTTTATATATACAGCAATAGTTGAATAGGATGGACTTGACTAGAATATAGTATATACATATTGTTACGCACGCCTCTATGAAGAGGGAACGCAACACCCTGCTACAACTCAACTCTCCGTGAAGTGAAAGAGGTATGGACTGTAGGTGTGAGTAAGGATGACAAAAGGCAGAGAATTTACCATTTACTAGGAATTTATTCCTTCACACGGTAATATGGGGAAAAGGGGCTGGACGGAACCAAAGCAAAGAAAGTGAATATCAAAGCCCCCTCTCCCATCTTACCTGCCTAACCACTACTTACCTAACCTACCCTCTCCTATCTTACCTGCCTAACCACTACTTACCTAACCTACCCTCTCCTATCTTACCTGCCTAACCACTACTTACCTAACCTACCCTCTCCTATCTTACCTGCCTAACCACTACTTACCTAACCTACCCTCTCCTATCTTACCTGCCCTAACCAAAATACAGGGGGTGGTCCGCCCAGGTCTTACCTAGTGTGCCTAGACAGTGAATATACTACCGGTACATGCACACACACACACTGTGTGGATTATAATTAATGGGCATTTTGGTAGTGGTTGATACAATTTTCGTAAGGGAAAATCCAGTCTGAAACTTTAAAGTGGAAATTACAAACTCCAGAAGCCTTTTTAATTCAACCTTCAAACTTACATTACAAGTGTTTAATTTCCTGCATTTCAAGGAAGTTCTCCTGCAACAGGGTGATCACATTAAGATTCTACATCTGTAGCACCACTCCTCTTATCACAGGAAGATTCACACTTGACTATCTCTCCTCTGTGTCTGTGTCTCTTCTCAGAAAGACAATCAGCTGTAACCTAAACCCAATGTTTGCGCAGCTCAAGCAAATTAACTTCACGGGAATTAAAAGGCCTAGCACTTCGTGGTAATGCTATATCACTGGCAAACGTTGCCGTTAAAAGATACAGATGGAAATAGTGGTGAATAGAATGATGACAGGCTCTATTCTCAGAAGCCAGATGAAAAAAAAGGAGAATGCCAACTGCCTGACTTCAACACCACCTCCATCACAGGAGGTGGTAATGGCAGGAGCGGAATCAGTGGAATGGTATCAAATACATCAAACACATGGTTTCCAGGTGTCTAATGCCATTCCATTCCAGCCATTATTATGAGCCATCCTCCCCTCAGCAGCCTCCACTGATCTCCATTGTATATGCTAACATAGCTCTAGCATGCTGTTATACAACTCATAATGCTGCAGGACTGCAGCAGCCAGCTTAGAGCCTCTGTTACTCGTCTACCTCTGTCGTTTCTACAGACGTGGTGTTGATGGATGTGTTACTGCGTGTGTTTTTACTGCCCTCTAATGACGGTCTCTTCTGTCCCCTGTGGTGTTTGATGCTACTACTTCGTGGTTTACACTCCTCCTCCCAGACAGAGATATAATGGAACCAAACACTGCCATTCTATTGCTCTGTTTCAATTTCCACACTAGAATACTAATGCAGCTTTAAGCTGAGAATGTACACAGCATCAAATGAACCTTACTATACTGAGCAAAAATATAAACCTCAAATGAACCTTACTATACTGAGTAAAAATATAAACATCAAATGAACCTTACTATACTGAGTAAAAATAGAAACATCAAATGAACCTTACTATACTGAGTAAAAATATAAACATCAAATGAACCTTACTATACTGAGTAAAAATATAAACATCAAATGAACCTTACTATACTGAGTAAAAATATAAACATCAAATGAACCTTACTATACTGAGTAAAAATATAAACATCAAATGAACCTTACTATACTGAGTAAAAATATAAACATCAAATGAACCTTACTATACTGAGTAAAAATATAAACATCAAATGAACCTTACTATACTGAGTAAAAATATAAACATCAAATGAACCTTACTATACTGAGTAAAAATATGAACGCAGCACGCAACCATTTCAAAGAGTAGTCTATTGAAATAAACTCATTATGCCTATAGATTTCATATGACTGGGAATACAAATACAGTATGTATCTGTTGGTCACAGATGCACCCCCCCCCCAAAAAAAAAGTAGGGGCATGGATCAGAAAACCAGTCAGTATCTGATGTGATGATCATAATCTAATGATCTAAATCTAATGATCATAATATTTTCCTCAAAGAAGTTCATGAATTTATCAATGCTGAAGTGAAAGCCATCCTCTCTTGGAGAATGCTGCTTTTTAGTTAGCTTTGCGACAGTATCAAAAATAAATTTTGGATTGTTCTTATTTTCCTCAATTAAGTTGGAAAAACAGGATGATCGAGCAGCAGTAAGGGCTCTTCGATACTGCACAGTACTGTCTTTCCAAGCTAGTTGGAAGACTTCCAGTTTGGTGTGGCGCCATTTCTGTTCCAATTTTCTGGTATTTTCTGTGTACCAGGGAGCTAGTTTCTTATGACAAATGCTTTTGGTTTTTAGGGGTGCGACTGCATGTAGGGTATTGCGCAAGGTTAAATTGAGTTCCTCAGTTAGGTGGTTAACTGATTTTTGTACTTTGACATCCTTGGGTAGGCGGAGGGAGTCTGGAAGGGCATCTAGGAATCTTTGGACTGTCCGAGAATTTATAGCACGACTTTTGAAGATCCTTGGTTGGGGTCTGAGCAGATTATTTGTTGAGATTGCAAACGTAATAAAATGGTGGTCCGATAGTCCAGGATTATGAGCAAAAACATTGAGATCCACAACATTTATTCCACGGGACAAAACTAGGTCCAGAGTATGACTGTGGCAGTGAGTAGGTCTGGAGACATGTTGGACAAAACCCATTGAGTCGATGATGGCTCCAAAAGTCTTTTGGATTGGGTATGTGGACTTTTCCATGTGAATATTAGAATATTATCTGCCATGACTAGAAGGTCCGATAGGAATTCAGCGAATGGGGCACTCTGTTCACAACGATGACATCAGCAAACAGCTCGCCCACATGACGCCATACAAGGGGTCTGCGGCTGTGAGGCCGGTTAGACGTACTGTCAAATTTTCTAAAACAACGCTGGAGATGGCTTATGGTCAAGAAATGAACATTAAATTCTCTGGCAGCAGCTCTAGTGGACATTTCTGCAGTCAGCATGACAATTGCACGCTCCCTCAAAACATGAGACATTTGTGCATTGTGTTGTGTGACAAACTGCACATTTTATAATGGCCTTTTATTGTCCCCAGCACAAGGTGCACCTGTGTAATGATCATGCTGTTTAATCAGCTTCTTGATATATTAAGCCTGTCAGGTGGATGGATGACCTTGGCAAAGGAGAAATGCTCACTAACAGGGATGTAAAGAAATATGTGCACAACATTTGAGTGAAATAAGCTTTTTGTGCTTATGAAAAATGTCTGGGATCTTTTATTTCCATGACTGACCCAGCAGACTCGGACCAGCTCTGCAACACTGTCTCCTCACAAGGAGCCACCATTGGAAGACACGAGGAGTTACTACATTACCTTATGGAAGGATTCCACACCTTGGTGGAACACCATGCCATCAGTGCAATGTTGGAACAATTCCGCTGACTATCTATTAGGCAGCAAGCCACAACAGAAACCTCCCAGACTGAATTCCAGAGAGAATCCGATGTCACCCGAGTTCTCTCAGAAATCATAGAGGACCTCCTTCGGCGCCCATGCATCTGTGCAGGGCTAGATTGTCCCCTGAGGAATGTTTACGCAGACTGAGCTCTAAAAGCTGTCTGTAATGTGAAACTTACATACTTACATTACATATCTACCTGTCCAATAAAAATCCCAGGCTCATCAGTAGGTATGAGTACGCTGGTGGGCCATACAGGGAGTCTCCCATCTCCTATTACTCATACTCCTTTTCATGCTATCTTGTTTTGGAGTGACAGGTCTAAATTTCTCTTGGTGCTCTTGAACTCCTGGTGTCGGAGCTGGGTATCTCCACACAACTCCTCTCCGTTCCTCTGGACACCAGAGCATTGGACGGGTGCTCTGTTGGCAGGGTCAGTCACGGTACAATTCCTATCAACCTGCGAGTGTCAGTAAATCACAGTGAGACCATGCAGTTCCTGCTCACTGAATCTTATCATGCACCCGTGGTTTTGCGATTGTCATGGCCCCAGAGGCACAACCCCCTGATCAACTGGGTTCAATCTTGGGTTGGAGCCTGTTCTGCAATGCGCATTGCCTCAAGGCGGTGCAGCTCAAACCTGGACGTTCTTAGGTAAAGCCTCGGATTTCTCTGCCGTTCCCGCAGAGTATCAGGACCTACGGGAGGTTTTCAATAAGTTCCACATTCCTCCGCATCAACCCTATGACTGAGACATTGACCAAGACCATAGAAGGGTATACTGAGGACACTGAAGGCAGGGATCATTCGTCCTTCTTCCTCCCCTGAGCAAGAGGAAGAGGTCAACATACCCTCAGTCCAGATGTTCGTCTGCCACTGTCGGCGTACCTGGAAGAGAGTGGACTGCCACCGAACCTCGGCTCCCGCTATCTTCTCGGGCAGAGGGTATGGCTATCTACTCGGCATCTGCCCCTCCAGGTGGAGTCCCACAAACTTTCCCCCAGTTTCATCGGTCCTTTCCACGGTCCTTTCCTTTGGCCCCTCTGCTGTTTGTCTTCTGTTGCACTGGACCCTCCGTATCATCCTACGTTTCATGTGTCGAAGATAATGCATCTGGGTCTCATCCTGAATCATGAGACACATAGACCACGTAGGCCAAGTTCTCAGACTGCTTAACACCAAGTAACTGATGCTTCCAAACCCTGTGGTGGGAGGGTGTATGTTCGTATCATGTGCCTTAGATATGCTGCTTTAAACGTCATGCTTAAATGAAAAATTATCCTTTCAAGTCATGTTGTGAACTTAACCAAGGTTATATGCCTGGACCTACAAGGACAGTTGAATCATTGTACCTGATAATTGTATCTGGATAGTGTCTACTCAAAACTATTATCAGATGAGGAATGTGCACATGTGTAATATTTGTATAATGATTGTGTTTTCTGGGGAGTTTCATTCCATGGATTCTGATTGGTGGAATAGAGATACTGCAGGTTTAACTGGCCTTTACACAGTGGCAGTAGTTCCAAACATGTTCCACCCCCTCTGACTTCCAGAGATAGAACTGATGTGAATGGATTCATGTTTCACTCCTCATGAGAATGAAGGCCTAGTTGAATCATCATTATTCCATAGAAATCAAGAAACAATGAATTTGTGTTCATTGAGCAAAAGAGAAAGGGACTTCTTACTTCAGTTAAACGTTCCCTTATTTGTCCTCGTATGGAACAGAAAGTGACAATATAGTGAAAATGCCCATCTGTGCACTGATGAAATTAAAACTGTATTTTCCAGAATTAGGTGAAGACCTATCATTTCAGTGAAGACCTTTCTTGAGTGTTGTAAAGCTGCCGATTTAGGGGAAAAGACTTAGGGTTCTCTGAACACTTCAAAGAATGTATTCTAGGCAGTCGTCTTGCAGCAGCCCTTTTCCTGGAAACTGGCTGGAGTTGTTTGACAAACAGTTTACCTGAGTCAGATTTGCACATTGATAAGAGATGTATAGAGCTTCAAGTACCAGGGCTTTTCAAGTGAGGTTTCATTTTCGTAGAGCCCACAAGGAGGAGGTTTGGTTGTTTCACTTACGTTTGCCTGTGTGTGTGTGTGTGTGTGTGTGTGTGTGTGTGTGTGTGTGTGGGGGGGTGTGTGTGTGTGTGTGTGTGTGTGTGTGTGTGTGTGTGTGTGTGTGTGTGTGTGTGTGTGTGTGTGGGTGTGTGTGTGTGTGTGTGTGTGTGTGTGTGTGTGTGTGTGTGTGTGTGTGTGTGTGTGTGTGTGTGTGTGTGTGTGTGTGTGTGTGTGTGTGTGTGTGTGTGTGTGTGTACGTGTGTGTGTGTGTACGTGTGTGCGTGCATCTCTCTCCTTCTCTTTCTTGACAGATTATAAGAAGGTTTACATGTCTGCACTCTTCTTGCCCTCAGAGTCAGTGTTCTGGACGTTTTTTTATTTATTTTTTACTCTGAGCCTAGTAAGTCTTAGTGGCTGAGCCTGCTGGACCAGAGGTACAGTAGATAGCATGTCCCCCAACTGACCTACTGTAGCCGGTCCACAATACAGACAGTACACACTGTACACACCACACACACACACACACACACACACACACACACACACACACACACACACACACACACACACACACACACACACACACACACCCACCCACCCACCCACCCACCCCACCACACAGACACAAACACACACTGCTTTCCAGCTAGCTGGTATCGTCTTACCTCTCCCCCCACCAGAACTTCAATACAGTATAACAGTATAACGTCCCTTTAAACACAATGTACAGTGTCCTATTTGTCAATACAATGTACACAGTGTCCTATTTCTCATTACAATGTACACCGTGTTCTGTGTCTTGATATACAGTATGTCATGTTGTGTCTACATGGGAAGGGATGTGGAAATTATACAGTCTGGATCAGTAGGATGCGTTCCTGTGTGTTTTCCCCAAGAAGAAGAAGAAAACAGTAGACTAGAATACAGTAGAATGGAATACAGTGGAATAGAATACAGTAGAATGGAATACAGTGGAATAGAATACATTAGAATAGAATACATCAGAATAGAAAACAGTAGACTAGAATACAGTAGAATAGAATACAGTAGAATAGAATACATCAGAATAGAATATAGTAGAATAGAATACAGTAGAATAGAATACAGTAGGCTAGAATACATTATAATAGAATACAGTAGAATGGAATACAGTAGAATATAATACAGTAGAATGGAATACAGTAGAATATAATACATTACAATAGAATACATTAGAATAAAATACAGTAGAATAGAATACAGTAGAATGGAATACAGTAGGCTAGAATACATTATAATAGAATACAGTAGAATGGAATACAGTAGAATGGAATACAGTAGAATGGAATACAGTAGAATATAATACAGTAGAATAGAATACAGTAGAATAGTGGGAATAATAGGCGTCAGGTAGCCTAGCGGTTAAGAGCATTGGGCCACTAACCGAAAGGTCAGTGGTTTGAATCCCAGAGCCGACTAGGTGCAAAAATCTGTCGATGTCCCCTTGAGCAAGGTACTTAACCTTCATTGCGCCTGTAAGTCTGCTAAATGACAAAACATATAAATGTAGTAGAATAGATTATACAACAGGTGGGTCAAATCCTGAATGCTGATTGGTTAAAACCGCATTCTAGCCGATGTCTATTCCACAAGTTTCCACAGGCTAAATATGTTATGTTAAAATGCATATTTACTCTGTTCCATCTGATTGCGTAATCCACTGTCTCATCAGCCCAGCCAGGCAATTTAGAATCTTGATCTCCACTATAAAAAGCATCTAGACGTTATCTCACATTTCTTTAAGACTAACATTTAGTTTTCAAAGCGGAGATTTGTATAAATGTCTCCCCGACATTTGCAACATTGTTTCGATATTCAAATTCAATCTCCAGCTGTCCAATAGTAATTAACGTGTCGGGAGTCGGGATGAGACAGAGAGGCAGGCAGCTTTTCAAAGCCAGTCGAAATCATGAATCAGTATCATTTTTATGGAAAAATACAAACAACTATCATTAGAAAACAGATCAAAAGAAATGAAGTGCAGCTAGTTTGCTGTCTTTCCAGCTTCAGGACCCAGCTTCAGGTCTCTAGATACAGAACAAAAAGACTGAACGACTAGGTCTCGTCCATAGATACAGAACAAAAATACTGAACGACTAGGTCTCGTCCATAGATACAGAACAAAAAGACTGAACGACTAGGTCTCGTCCATAGATACAGAACAAAAAGACTGAACGACTAGGTCTCGTCCATAGATACAGAACAAAAAGACTGAACGACTAGGTCGCGTTTCTAGCAACCGAACTACCAACCGGCTTGGGTAGCAACCCTAGATTTGTGTTGGGACTATATCTTGTGGAAGGATGAAATAGCATGAATAAATAAATCAAATAGTTTTTAATTCAAATATTTTAATCATTATTTGAAAATGTTGGTAAACCCACTCTATAAAAGTGATAATGTCTTAGAAGCCGGTGTTTGGAGGATATATTGGTACGGTTTGCCTGCCCTTGACTTCACCTCAGGCCTGACAACACCCGTGCCAATATATCCTCCAAACACAGGCTTCTCAGGCATTATCACTTAAATAGAATACAACAGAATATAATAGAATTCAATAGAATATATATAGATGTCAGAACTCCTACAATGATTCTAGTGTGGTTTTAGAACCACCACAGACCCCCTGGGGATGCCGTGGGGAAACCTGCACTCAAGGTCCTTCTTCCTGGCAGATGACTTACAGGTTTATCCCTCGCTGTGTAAACCCTGTGTGCTTCTCAGGGTGTAGTAGCTGCCTTTTCTACTGTATTTAGTCTATTCATATACAGACACCCACCCCTCACGCTTACCCCTCTTTCCCCTCATAATGGAAGCTGAGGTTTTATCGAACACACACCCACACTGCCCTTAGGTAATCTTAGCTAGTCTGACTAAAATCCAAGTATTACTAAGCCATTTGTGATGAAGTTAATAAGGAAATGGAATGACTGCTGTGGGTTTCAGTGTTGTCATAGCCACCGTCCTAACACAGGGGTCTCAACCATGTCACTTGCTTATAGTGACGCAGGGGGGCAGCCAGGGTTTCCACTCTCAGAAAGGGAACGAAACAGACAGAGAGAGAGAAAGAGCTAAACAAAGAGGAAGAGAAAGGGGGTGAGAGAGAGAGAGAGAGAAAGAGAGAGAGAAAGAGAGAGAGAGAGAGCATGAAAGAGAGAGCATGAAAGAGAGAGAGAAAGAAAGAGGGAGAGAGCATGAAAGAGAGAGAGAGAGCAGGAAAAAGAGAGGGAGATAGAGAGCATGAAAGAGAGAGAGAGAGAGAGAGAGAGCAGGAAAGAGAGAGAGAGAGAGAGCAGGAAAGAGACAACCCCCAGCTCTCATATCACACATTAACAAGTTTTCAGGGGTCTCTTTCGGTTTCTAAAATCCTTTCAAAGAAATCTCTCTATAGCTTTGCCCCTTAGCCTGATTCTCTGTGAGGAAATGGCATTCATATGAAAACCTTATTTCATGATGAGATAGTCATTATGCTGTAAATCATTATTTGGGTTGTGAGGTATGAATTATGTGGTTTGAATTAACTGTTAATAATAAATCAATAAAATCTTAACAATGAATATAAAAACGAGAGAGAATATGTACCTCCTTAAAAGCTTATGAAGCTGGCCATTGCTCTGCTGAGTCTAGAGAGACTCAAGCACAAATTCCAACCCTGTGATTCAGTGGTTGGCAGGAAAAGAGCTTTTTTAGATAATTGTTCTCTTTCCTAATACTCCAATAAAACATGCTGGTTATCCGAGGTGGGAGACTCACAGCCTACTCAAGAACAGTAAACCTTCTCTTGATAAAGAGATTTCATGTTTGCTCTTACTGTAATATGTACTGTACACTGTAGATGGACCAGATACTGTCAGTAAATTGGTATGTATGGATCAATATTGGTGTGAGCTGTCTCAATGACTTATAGGAAATGGGATGGGATTTCTGAATAGAGAATGAATGGGCTGCTCTGAGATGCTGATTGGTGTGGCCTCAATTGAGTGCTTTGCCTCTGAGTGTTTCCCTCACGGTGTCCCGTCATGGCTTGGTCAATATCCTGCCTCAGTTTCCAAATGCTTTCAGATGTGTGACTGAGTAATATCACTAGTGTAAGATAGATAGGGAGGAAATTTAGACAGAGAAAGAGATAGCTGTTGAGAGAGAGAGAGAGAGAGAGAGAGGAGCATGCTCACACACACAAACACACAGGGGCTTGCCTCTTGCTCAAGGCATGTTGTGACCGACATCTGAAGGATTTCCTGATATGGCATGTGAGTCACAATTCTCAGAGACCACAATCAGTTCCTCGAATTGTTGCAGAGATTCACCCCCACCCCACCTCTTTTATGCCATTCAGTCTCTCATTCATACAGCTGTGGTCTGGGATGGGCAAAAAAATACCAATTACAAAATACAATTACAAAATACGATAAAGATCAATGTATCAAAGTAAACTACAAAATACTTGTATTTTGAAATGTATTTAATTAAAATACATGTATTTTGAAATAAAGAGAAATACATTTGCTAGTAGCCAGCCCGAACAGCAAACAACATTCTCAGTAACTAACGGTTACAGTAGTGTTTTACTTGCTATGACTGTGATATGTTGTTTATCTATTAGTTGAATGTACTGACTGGAAGTCACTCTGGATAAGAGTATCTGCTACATGACCTAAATGTAAATGTACATTTCAAAATGAAAATATCAAAATCAACTGCAAAGCACATTGGGTATTATTATCGGCCTTGAATCGGGACGGAGCTCTTTAGAATAGCTCGTTGCAATTGTTCATTTTTACATGTAAATGTATATTTAGTTAATTTAGCAGATGCTCTTGTCACACCATAGTGCCATCAGACTTCTGATACCGATGCAGGTTGAAAGGAGGCCACAAAATGGGGAACTGCTATAAAAAAAATGGTACACAAAAGTATTTTGACAATGAAAATTACAGCCCTCGAAAGTATCGTGTTACAAAATACATTGGAGTGTAGTTCAGACAATGACAAAATAGTCAAAAGTAATTGAAATACATATTTTAAATATACGGAACAGAAATAGTGCTCATTTCTGGCTGTGGCTGGCCATTCTAAATTCAGTGATGTTATCAGTGACAGGACTCTACATGTGTGAATGCTGAAGTTATAGTATTTTCAGCCTACCCACATGAAAAAAAACTAGTTTACTACAGAACAATAGAGTACTTACTGTAGAATTCTATAGTAAACTGTCGTATTGTAATGGAGATGCTGGGAGTTGAGAAGCAGGTGCAAGGTGTGAGTTTAATAATACAAGAACCACAGACCGATACAAACCGAGCGTGGCATCTGGTCATGACACACATAACCAATACTGCCCAGGGAATAGAACTAAGGGAGTGACAGATATAGGGGAGGTAATCAGTGAAATTATGGAGTCCAGGTGTGTCTCATGATGAGGCGCAGGTGTGCGTAGTGATGGTGACAGGTGTGCGTAGTGATGGTGACAGGTGTCCGTAGTGATGGTGACAGGTGTCCGTAGTGATGGTGACAGGTGTCCGTAGTGATGGTGACAGGTGTGCGTAGTGATGGTGACAGGTGTCCGTAGTGATGGTGACAGGTGTCCGTAGTGATGGTGACAGGTGTGCGTAGTGATGGTGACAGGTGTCCGTAGTGATGGTGACAGGTGTGCGTAGTGATGGTGACAGGTGTGCATAGTGATGGTGACGGGTGTCCGTAGTGATGGTGACAGGTGTCCGTAGTGATGGTGACAGGTGTCCGTAGTGATGGTGACATGTGTCCGTAGTGATGGTGACAGGTGTCCGTAGTGATGGTGACAGGTGTCCGTAGTGATGGTGACAGGTGTCCGTAGTGATGGTGACAGGTGTCCGTAGTGATGGTGACAGGTGTGCGTAGTGATGGTGACAGGTGTGCGTAGTGATGGTGACAGGTGTCCGTAGTGATGGTGACAGGTGTCCGTAGTGATGGTGACAGGTGTCCGTAGTGATGGTGACAGGTGTCCGTAGTGATGGTGACAGGTGACCGTAGTGATGGTGACAGGTGTCCGTAGTGATGGTGACAGGTGTCCGTAGTGATGGTGACAGGTGTGCGTAGTGATGGTGACAGGTGTGCGTAGTGATGGTGACAGGTGTCCGTAGTGATGGTGACAGGTGTCCGTAGTGATGGTGACAGGTGTGTGTAGTGATGGTGACAGGTGTGCGTAGTGATGGTTACAGGTGTGCGTAATGATGGTCGTCAGAGCCAGTGATTAGTAAACCGGCAACGTGGAACGCCGGAGAGGGAGAGCGGCAGTAGATGTGGGGAGGTAATCAGTATTGGCACTGTTCCAGCAGGTCTTCCGTGTTTCGGCTACTGCCGTTCCCCCACTCCGGCGTTTGACTTTGCCAGTATTTTTAATTAGTATTTTTCCATTAGATTTCCTGAAGGAGAAAACATCCACTTCTATGTCAAAGATAATACAACAAAAACACTATAGTAAATAGTACAGTAATATCCACATAAAACAAAATATTACAGTACACTACAGTCTGCAAAAACACTACAGTAATTACTACAGTATTTACCACAGTTTCCTTTTACTACAGTATTTATACTATAGTTAACTGTAAATACAACAGTATACTACAGTGAGTACTACAGTAAAGTCCACAAAAACACTACAGTAATTACTACAGTATTTACCACAGTTTCCTTTTGCTACAGTATTTATACTATAGTTAACTGTAAATACAACAGTATACTACAGTGAGTACTACAATGAAGTCCACAAAAACACTACTGTGAATACTGTAGTATTTATACCATAACAGACTATAGTATTTCTTCATTTGGGTATATCTCACTCATCTTCCTATCCGGAAAGAGCAGATTTGATATCTATGTTTACGTCTCAAGTGGCACCCTATTCTATATGTAGTGCACTACATTTGACTGAGACCCATAGGGCTCTGGTCAAAAGTAATGCACTATATAAGGAATAGGGTGCCACTTGGCACACAACCTATGTCTATGTATGCTATCTATTCCTGTAATCACCACACCACTCTAATCATGACATTATGATGAAATGACCAAACAGATGTCTCAGTCTTCAGGTGAAATGACCAAACAGATGTCTCAGTCTTCAGGTGAAATTACCAAACAGATGTCTCAGTCTTCAGGTGAAATGGCCAAACAGATGTCTCAGTCTTCAGGTGAAATTACCAAACAGATGTCTCAGTCTTCAGGTGAAATTACCAAACAGATGTCTCAGTCTTCAGGTGAAATGGCCAAACAGATGTCTCAGTCTTCAATCAGAAACCGATATAACCAAAATAGTACTACTGTAGTGCATGGTCTTATGAAGTATTGGATATGCACTTCTGCTCTAGAAGATATGAAGTTATGGCCATGTTCGAGAGCATCACTTCTGCACTAGAAGATATGAAGTTATGGCCATGTTCCAGAGCATCACTTCTGCACTAGAAGATATGAAGTTATGGCCATGTTCCAGAGCATCACTTCTGCACTAGAAGATATGAAGTTATGGCCATGTTCCAGAGCATCATTTCTGCACTAGAAGATATGAAGTTATGGCCATGTTCCAGAGCCTCATTTCTGCACTAGAAGATATGAAGTTATGGCCATGTTCCAGAGCATCACTTCTGCACTAGAAGATATGAAGTTATGGCCATGTTCCAGAGCATCACTTCTGCACTAGAAGATATGAAGTTATGGCCATGTTCCAGAGCCTCATTTCTGCACTAGAAGATATGAAATTATGGCCATGTTCCAGAGCCTCATTTCTGCACTAGAAGATATGAAGTTATGGCCATGTTCCAGAGCATCACTTCTGCTCAGTCGGTGATCAGTGACTGCGCAGAATCTTTTTTTTTTTTAAACAGAATTTTGCAACCCCAGATGCTATCAAACACAACCAGGTCATGAGTTGTTCAATGTCAAGTTCATGGATATCTGATCCGTTACTAGAGTATTTCTAAAGAAAGCAGTCGCCAGCAGGAAGGACACACTTAACAGTCACTATTTCATCAAAAAAACTCACTATGGAGGCAAAGGTATTACATCACACCATCTAATCCTTTTTCCTGGATTTAACTAGACAGATAGTCATTGAGATTGGATCTCTATTACACAATGCCATGGAGAAGGTCCAGTTGGTGAGAACAACCACCAGTATGGTGTCTATATTAGGATAGAAGTCCTGCTGAGATGAGGCTTTCCTAATATGGACACCGTACACAGTCATTTCCCTTGCTGATGGTAAGGAAAATGATACATTTCCCCTCACTGTGTGGAATACATACCAGTAAAGAAGCTGCAGTTTCATCAACGATGAAACAGACACACAACCACAGCCACCCCCCCCTCCCCATACACGCCCACACACCATACCAACACACACACACACACACTTCCACCCTACACACATACACAACCAGACATACAGTATACACCACACCTGCAGTCCCCTTCCCAGTAGGGACAGAGCTGTCCTACTGCAGCAGAGTACAGTATACACCACACCTGCAGTCCCCTTCCCAGTAGGGTGCAACAGAGCTGTCCTACTGCAGCAGACATACAGTATACACCACACCTGCAGTCCCCTTCCAAGTGGGGTGCAACACAGCTGTCCTACTGCAGCAGAGTACAGTATACACCACACCTGCAGTCCCCTTCCCAGTAGGGTGCAACAGAGCTGTCCTACTGCAGCAGAGTACAGTATACACCACACCTGCAGTCCCCTTCCCAGTAGGGTGCAACAGAGCTGTCCTACTGCAGCAGAGTACAGTATACACCACACCTGCAGTCCCCTTCCCAGTAGTGTGCAACAGAGCTGTCCTACTGCAGCAGAGTACAGTATACACCACACCTGCAGTCCCCTTCCCAGTAGGGTGCAACAGAGCTGTTCTACTGCAGCAGAGTACAGTATACACCACACCTGCAGTCCCCTTCCCAGTAGGGTGCAACATAGCTGTCCTACTGCAGCAGACATACAGTATACACCACACCTGCAGTCCCCTTCCCAGTGGGGTGCAACAGAGCTGTCCTACTGCAGCAGACATACAGTATACACCACACCTGCAGTCCCCTTCCCAGTAGGGTGCAACAGAGCTGTCCTACTGCAGCAGAGTACAGTATACACCACACCTGCAGTCCCCTTCCCAGTAGGGTGCAACAGAGCTGTCCTACTGCAGCAGACATACAGTATACACCACACCTGCAGTCCCCTTCCCAGTAGGGTGCAACAGAGCTGTCCTACTGCAGCAGACATACAGTATACACCCCACCTGCAGTCCCCTTCCCAGTAGGGTGCAACAGAGCTGTCCTACTGCAGCAGAGTACAGTATACACCACACCTGCAGTCCCCTTCCCAGTGGGGTGCAACAGAGCTGTCCTACTGCAGCAGAGTACAGTATACACCACACCTGCAGTCCCCTTCCCAGTAGGGTGCAACAGAGCTGTCCTACTGCAGCAGACATACAGTATACACCACACCTGCAGTCCCCTTCCCAGTAGGGTGCAACAGAGCTGTCCAACTGCAGCAGAGTACAGTATACACCACACCTGCAGTCCCCTTCCCAGTAGGGTGCAACAGAGCTGTCCTACTGCAGCAGAGTACAGTATACACCTCACCTGCAGTCCCCTTCCCAGTAGGGTGCAACAGAGCTGTCCTACTGCAGCAGAGTACAGTATACACCACACCTGCAGTCCCCTTCCCAGTAGGGTGCAACAGAGCTGTCCTACTGCAGCAGAGTACAGTATACACCACACCTGCAGTCCCCTTCCCAGTAGGGTGCAACAGAGCTGTCCTACTGCAGCAGACATACAGTATACACCACACCTGCAGTCCCCTTCCCAGTAGGGTGCAACAGAGCTGTCCTACTGCAGCAGAGTACAGTATACACCACACCTACAGTCCCCTTCCCAGTAGGGTGCAACAGAGCTGTCCTACTGCAGCAGACATACAGTATACACCACACCTGCAGTCCCCTTCCCAGTAGGGTGCAACAGAGCTGTCCTACTGCAGCAGAGTACAGTATACACCACACCTGCAGTCCCCTTCCCAGTAGGGTGCAACAGAGCTGTCCTACTGCAGCAGACATACAGTATACACCACACCTGCAGTCCCCTTCCCAGTAGGGTGCAACAGAGCTGTCCTACTGCAGCAGACATACAGTATACACCACACCTGCAGTCCCCTTCCCAGTAGGGTGCAACAGAGCTGTCCTACTGCAGCAGAGTACAGTATACACCACACCTGCAGTCCCCTTCCCAGTAGGGTGCAACAGAGCTGTCCTACTGCAGCAGAGTACAGTATACACCACACCTGCAGTCCCCTTCCCAGTAGGGTGCAACAGAGCTGTCCTACTGCAGCAGACATACAAGTATACACCACACCTGCAGTCCCCTTCCCAGTAGGGTGCAACAGAGCTGTCCTACTGCACCAGACATACAGTATACACCACACCTGCAGTCCCCTTCCCAGTAGGGTGCAACAGAGCTGTCC
Source organism: Oncorhynchus mykiss (assembly GCF_013265735.2). NCBI lineage: Eukaryota > Metazoa > Chordata > Actinopteri > Salmoniformes > Salmonidae > Oncorhynchus > Oncorhynchus mykiss. The sequence goes on along the minus strand of NC_048576.1, from coordinate 92,375,815 downwards.
TACTGCAGCAGAGTACAGTATACACCACAGCTGCAGTCCCCTTCCCAGTAGGGTGCAACAGAGCTGTCCTACTGCAGCAGAGTACAGTATACACCACACCTGCAGTCCCCTTCCCAGTAGGGTGCAACAGAGCTGTCCTACTGCAGCAGACATACAGTATACACCCCACCTGCAGTCCCCTTCCCAGTAGGGTGCAACAGAGCTGTCCTACTGCAGCAGAGTACAGTATACACCACACCTGCAGTCCCCTTCCCAGTGGGGTGCAACAGAGCTGTCCTACTGCAGCAGAGTACAGTATACACCACACCTGCAGTCCCCTTCCCAGTAGGGTGCAACAGAGCTGTCCTACTGCAGCAGAGTACAGTATACACCTCACCTGCAGTCCCCTTCCCAGTAGGGTGCAACAGAGCTGTCCTACTGCAGCAGAGTACAGTATACACCACACCTGCAGTCCCCTTCCCAGTAGGGTGCAACAGAGCTGTCCTACTGCAGCAGAGTACAGTATACACCACACCTGCAGTCCCCTTCCCAGTAGGGTGCAACAGAGCTGTCCTACTGCAGCAGACATACAGTATACACCACACCTGCAGTCCCCTTCCCAGTAGGGTACAACAGAGCTGTCCTACTGCAGCAGAGTACAGTATACACCACACCTGCAGTCCCCTTCCCAGTAGGGTGCAACAGAGCTGTCCTACTGCAGCAGACATACAGTATACACCACACCTGCAGTCCCCTTCCCAGTAGGGTGCAACAGAGCTGTCCTACTGCAACAGACATACAGTATACACCACACCTGCAGTCCCCTTCCCAGTAGGGTGCAACAGAGCTGTCCTACTGCAGCAGACATACAGTATACACCACACCTGCAGTCCCCTTCCCAGTAGGGTGCAACAGAGCTGTCCTACTGCAGCAGACATACAGTATACACCACACCTGCAGTCCCCTTCCCAGTAGGGTGCAACAGAGCTGTCCTACTGCAGCAGAGTACAGTATACACCACACCTGCAGTCCCCTTCCCAGTAGGGTGCAACAGAGCTGTCCTACTGCAGCAGAGTACAGTATACACCACACCTGCAGTCCCCTTCCCAGTAGGGTGCAACAGAGCTGTCCTACTGCAGCAGACATACAGTATACACCACACCTGCAGTCCCCTTCCCAGTAGGGTGCAACAGAGCTGTCCTACTGCACCAGACATACAGTATACACCACACCTGCAGTCCCCTTCCCAGTAGGGTGCAACATAGCTGTCCTACTGCAGCAGACATACAGTATACACCACACCTGTAGTCCCCTTCCCAGTAGGGTGCAACAGAGCTGTCCTACTGCAGCAGAGTACAGTATACACCACACCTGCAGTCCCCTTCCCAGTAGGGTGCAACAGAGCTGTCCTACTGCAGCAGAGTACAGTATACACCACACCTGCAGTCCCCTTCCCAGTAGGGTGCAACAGAGCTGTCCTACTGCAGCAGAGTACAGTTGTTCGTAGTAAAACGTGTCAGACCACAGGATGCAGCACTAGAGGGGGGCTGTACTGTACATGTAGCAGAAATACTCCAGATTTACCACCCAGATTAGTCATTGAAGCAACAGCCAGAGTCGTCATTGAAGCGTTTCACTATGTGTCAGAAGTGCAGCACTGTAAACTTCCTTTGACAATTAAATAATGCAATAACGGGGTGTCCCATTTTGGTCTGTTGTCTCGGTGTTGGACTGAACATAAACCATCAGGTGGTCTGTTGTCTCGGTGTTGGACTGAACATAAACCATCAGGTGGTCTGTTGTCTCGGTGATGGACTGAACATAAACCATCAGGTGGTCTGTTGTCTCGGTGTTGTACTGAACATAAACCATCAGGTGGTCTGTTGTCTCGGTGATGGACTGAACATAAACCATCAGGTGGTTTGTTGTCTCGGTGTTGGACTGAACATAAACCATCAGGTGGTCTGTTGTCTCGGTGATGGACTGAACATAAACCATCAGGTGGTCTGTTGTCTCGGTGTTGGACTGAACATAAACCATCAGGTGGTCTGTTGTCTCGGTGTTGGACTGAACATAAACCATCAGGTGGTCTGTTGTCTCGGTGTTGGACTGAACATAAACCATCAGGTGGTCTGTTGTCTCGGTGTTGGACTGAACATAAACCATCAGGTGGTCTGTTGTCTCGGTGTTGGACTGAACATAAACCATCAGGTGGTCTGTTGTCTCGGTGATGGACTGAACATAAACCATCAGGTGGTCTGTTGTCTCGGTGTTGGACTGAACATAAACCATCAGGTGGTCTGTTGTCTCGGTGTTGGACTGAACATAAACCATCAGGTGGTCTGTTGTCTCGGTGATGGACTGAACATAAACCATCAGGTGGTCTGTTGTCTCGGTGATGGACTGAACATAAACCATCAGGTGGTCTGTTGTCTCGGTGTTGGACTGAACATAAACCATCAGGTGGTCTGTTGTCTCGGTGTTGGACTGAACATAAACCATCAGGTGGTCTGTTGTCTCGGTGATGGACTGAACATAAACCATCAGGTGGTCTGTTGTCTCGGTGATGGACTGAACATAAACCATCAGGTGGTCTGTTGTCTCGGTGTTGGACTGAACATAAACCATCAGGTGGTCTGTTGTCTCGGTGTTGGACTGAACATAAACCATCAGGTGGTCTGTTGTCTCGGTGTTGGACTGAACATAAACCATCAGGTGGTCTGTTGTCTCGGTGATGGACTGAACATAAACCATCAGGTGGTCTGTTGTCTCGGTGATGGACTGAACATAAACCATCAGGTGGTCTGTTGTCTCGGTGATGGACTGAACATAAACCATCAGGTGGTCTGTTGTCTCGGTGTTGGACTGAACATAAACCATCAGGTGTTTCACTACTCATTACAATGAACAGTAAAGGAGTTCACGTTTACTTATTCATGTTCCCAGTAACTCACAGAAGACTCCGTACTGTTGACTTTGACCAGTGTATGAGAATAAAAGGGAGGAGTAATATTTACTCATCCAGTCAGTAGTATATACCACTATGTGGACGATGGGAATAAGGGAAATGAAGGCATGATGATCCATCCCTCTGGCCTTACTGTCAGCGTGTTGTGACGCATATCTTTTTGGAAAAGCAGCACAAAGTGACACATATAAATCTCTACCTGTGAGTCAATAAGGTCCTGGAACAGAGAAGAGGATCAGAGAGACACCCCTTTGCTCATTGCAGAATGTCCTTTCTTCATACTGGACATTGATGAGACCCTGATGAAGACCTTCTTGCTGTTGTAATGTTGGATAATAAAGTATTGCATCGGTACTTCTAGAGTACGCATCTTTTACTAGTCTTTTGAAACATTCTGCATACATTATCTTGTATAACCGAATGTACCGTTCCACCTTTTGTGAATAATATTTTTTCCGTAAGGTACAATAACGTGATACATTATCTTTTGTGATGAAATGTACCGTTCCACTTCGTGTTCATTACATATTTCCTTAATATTGATACACTACATAGTCTGCCCAAACATACTGTTACAACTTTTGTTACTGTTTCCATAACATCAATTTCTGAGATACATTATGTAGTGTGATCAATCTTTACAGTCTTTACAGAGTGATCGAAATTTAAAGGCAATGTTCCCGCTTCAGCCGAGACTGTATTCACGGTCTGTTCCAGACAGACGATAGTTAGAGACTGTATTCACAGTTTGTTCCAGACAGACGATAGTTAGAGACTGTATTCACGGTCTGTTCCAGACAGACGATAGTTAGAGACTGTATTCACAGTTTGTTCCAGACAGACGATAGTTAGAGACTGTATTCACAGTTTGTTCCAGACAGACGATAGTTAGAGACTGTATTCACGGTGTGTTCCAGACAGACGATAGTTAGAGACTGTATTCACAGTTTGTTCCAGACAGACGATAGTTAGAGACTGTATTCACGGTTTGTTCCAGACAGACGATAGTTAGAGACTGTATTCACAGTTTGTTCCAGACAGACGATAGTTAGAGACTGTATTCACGGTCTGTTCCAGACAGACGATAGTTAGAGACTGTATTCACGGTCTGTTCCAGACAGACGATAGTTAGAGACTGTATTCACGGTCTGTTCCAGACAGACGATAGTTAGAGACTGTATTCACGGTCTGTTCCAGACAGATGATAGTTAGAGACTGTATTCACGGTCTGTTCCAGACAGACGATAGTTAGAGACTGTATTCACAGTTTGTTCCAGACAGACGATAGTTAGAGACTGTATTCACGGTCTGTTCCAGACAGATGATAGTTAGAGACTGTATTCACGGTCTGTTCCAGACAGACGATAGTTAGAGACTGTATTCACGGTCTGTTCCAGACAGACGATAGTTAGAGACTGTATTCACGGTCTGTTCCAGACAGATGATAGTTAGAGACTGTATTCACGGTCTGTTCCAGACAGACGATAGTTAGAGACTGTATTCACGGTCTGTTCCAGACAGACGATAGTTAGAGACTGTATTCACAGTCTGTTCCAGACAGACGATAGTTAGAGACTGTATTCACGGTCTGTTCCAGACAGATGATAGTTAGAGACTGTATTCACAGTCTGTTCCAGACAGACGATAGTTAGAGACTGTATTCACGGTCTGTTCCAGACAGACGATAGTTAGAGACTGTATTCACGGTCTGTTCCAGACAGATGATAGTTAGAGACTGTATTCACGGTCTGTTCCAGACAGACGATAGTTAGAGACTGTATTCACGGTCTGTTCCAGACAGACGATAGTTAGAGACTGTATTCGCTGTCTGTTCCAGACAGACGATAGTTAGAGACTGTATTCACGGTCTGTTCCAGACAGACGACAGTTCCAATAAACCCTCCAGGTTAGCTGATTATAGGGTGCTATGTAAAGTTCATACTCTCTTGACTCTGGTCATTCTTGGTTTCACACGTAACACAAGGCATGTGCCGTACAGGCCCCAGGGGTCTACTGGCGGGCGATGTGGTGAAACGTCCTGGAACTGTTACAAGTAGTGGCGGTGTTCTGAGAAACAGGAAGTGTCTGTTCTGTTGACCTACCAGTAAACCTACTGGAACCAGTGAGCAGAAATAGGAGGTGCACCTGCACGTGTATAATCACCACTTCCCTCTGAAAAATGCATTTCCCCAAAGGGTTTGGTGACAAACTTGATACTAAATTGTCCCAATGTTCTCACTAGAACAGAATTTAATATTTTTTCATTGTTTTCCGGTGGCAGCATGTGACAAACATGTGAAGTCATACTTACTGTAACTTTAACACAATGATCTATTGTAGGTCGGCATCTGGAAATGAGATGAAACCATTATTGACACTACTATGAGTCATTAAATATGAGATGAAACCATTATTGACACTACTATGCGTCATTAATGGCATCGATGGAGAGAGGGGGGCAGAGAGGGGAGGGGCAGAGAGAGGGGGGGCAGAGAGAGAGGGACAGAGAGGAGGGGCAGAGAGAGAGAGGGACACAGAGAGAGAAGGACAGAGACAAGAGGGGCAGAGAGAGATACACAGAGACAGGAGGGGCAGAGAGAGAGAGGGACACAGAGAGAGAAGGACGGAGACAGGAGGGGCAGAGAGAGAGAGAGATACACAGAGACAGGAGGGGCAGAGAGAGAGAGGGACACAGAGAGAGAAGGACAGAGACAGGAGGGGCAGAGAGAGAGATACACAGAGACAGGAGGGGTAGAGAGAGAGAGAGGGACAGAGAGAAAGAGGAACAAAGAGAGGAGGGGCAGCGAGAGAGAGGGACAGAGTGAGAGAGAGGGACAGAGAGATAGAGGCACAGAGAGATGAGTGGCAGAGAGAGGGACAGAGATAGGGACAGAGAGAGAGAGGTACAAAGAGAAGAAGGATAGAGAGAGAGACAGAGAGAGGGACCGAGAGAAAGTGGGACAGAGAGAGGAGGGGCAGAGAGATGAGTGGCAGAGAGAGGGACAGAGAGAGGAGGAGCAGAGAGAGAGAGGGACAGAGTGAGAGAGAGGGACAGAGAGATAGAGGCACAGAGAGATGAGTGGCAGAGAGAGGGACAGAGAGAGGGACAGAGAGAGAGAGGTACAAAGAGAAGAAGGATAGAGAGAGAGACAGAGAGAGGGACCGAGAGAAAGTGGGACAGAGAGAGGAGGGGCAGAGAGATGAGTGGCAGAGAGAGGGACAGAGAGAGGAGGAGCAGAGAGAGAGACAGAGAGAGAAGGGGCAGAGAGAGGAGTGGCAGAGAGAGAGGGACGAAAAGAGAGAGAGGAGGGGCTGAGAGAGAGAGACAGAGAGAGAGATGGACATAGAGAAATCGGGACAGAGAGAGGAGGGGCAGAGAGAGGAGGGACAGAGAGAGGGTGGACAGAGAGAGAGGGACAGAGAGAGGAGGGACAGAGAGAGGAGGAGCAGAGAGAGAGGGACAGAGAGAGGAGGGGCAGAGAGAGAAGAACAGAGAGAGAGAGAGAGGGACAGAGAGAGAGGGGCAGAGAGAGAGAGAGAGAGAGAGAGAGACAGCAACACAATTAGACGCAACCATATCATGAGAAAACAAAAATATAATTACTTGACACATTGGAAAGAATTACCAAAAAAACTGAGCAAACTAGAATGCTATTTGGCGCTAAGCAGAATACCTGACCACTGTGACTGACCCAAGATTAAGGAAAGATTTGACTATGTACAGACTCAGTGAGCACAGCGTTGCTATTGAAAGAGGCTGCCGTAGGCAGACAGGGCTCTCAAGAGAAGACAGGCAATGTGCACACTGCCCCATTTTCATAAACTCCCATATCTATTGGGTGAAATGCCACAGTGTGCAATCACAGTAGCAAGATATGTGACCTGTTGCCACAAGAAAAGGACAACCAGTGAAGAAGAAACACATATTTAAGTTGATTTATTTTCCCTTATGAACTTCTATTTTCCCTATTTGCACGTTATACCATTGTATATAGAGATAATATGACGTTTGAAATGTCTCTATTCCTTTGGAACGTTTGTGAGTGTAATGTTCACTGTTTCCCACATTTCCCATGACAATAAAGCCCATAAAATAGAGAGAGAGAGAGAGAGAGAGAGAGAGAGAGAAGGGCAATAATAGAGCCATAGGCAGAGACAGTTAAGCGAGACACACAGAGAGAGAGAGAGAGGGAGTGAGCAGAGGCAGTTAAGCGAGACACACAGAGAGAGAGAGAGAGAGAGAGAGAGAGAGAGAGAGAGAGAGAGAGAGAGAGAGAGAGACAGATAGAGAGAGAGAGACAGTGAGAGAGAGAGAGAGCTTGTGGGTGGCAGCCAGTCTGTATTTAAGTTTCCTTCCTCAGAACCTTCATATACTAAACACACTGTATGAGTCAGCCCAGTAAAACTGGGTCTGTGTCCGTGAGTCCTGTCCTTCAGTGACCTGTGAGCTCATTCCTGTAAACTGTGACCACTCTGCTCCACCGAGTTAGAAACCATATTCAACAAGTCAAGTATTCAACACATATTCATCAGGTCCCGTCTGTCGTCCCTTTTGCATTCTCTGTGATTTGTTACCAAGCAGCATTATGGGTCGTCTTTTTTCTCCACACAGAGCTATCACTGTGTTCCACTTGCTATGAGTCAGTTTAGTGCGTGTGAATGCCGGTCCTGTTCCACTGGAGAGTCGTTTTAAAATGTGTATTTTTTTACACCCTTAGTTTGTCAGTGTATTATAGTACTAATGATTGAGAGTTCAGAGAGACCAGGCTCTGTGGGATATGTGGGGGTGCTTTTACAAAACTGACATATTTAGTATTTTGAAGGCTAAGAAAGACTGCAGCAGTTTTTAAATATCTGTAAATGTTGGCAAATCTTAAATAATCTCTCTGCTAAGAGGCATTGTAATGCTTTCCATCAACATTCCTGGAACTGAGAAGCCTTGCCTCTTTTGGAACTCTCCTTTTAAACAGACAAGCGTTTACAGGATCACAGTGTTCCCATAGCGACCAAGTGTGAACGCCGGGAACCCTTACTTTTCCATTTCATTTGCCTGCTGTATTTTCTGAAATGGTATGCAGGGGTTCTAGCGTCACATGTGAAATGGTTACTCCTCCATTCATATCATTAAACTGTGTGCAAGTTTAAATCTAAAAATGACAAAGAGTCAAGATAATATGAATTAGAATGTGGACGAAGCAGCTCTGATGCCTTCTATAAGCACTCTGGCAAAATGAGTCCAGAATGTGTAGGATAGTAGACGTGTGAATTGCTGTAGCCAAAAAGAACAGGACGAAAGCTTTGACTCGTAGATAATAAAGCAAAGGATCAGATCAGATCTAATCTCATTTCTATTTGACCTCATTGAATACAGCTGGAGAAGAAGAGCATTCTGTTTTCCTCCTTTCCTGCATGTGTCAGGAACAGCAACCTTTTGCTGTTATGAGGTGTCATTTCAGTCTGTGTTTACGGCGTTACGTTGAGTGTTTGAGCATGTGCTGAGACATGCCTTTGATGCCGTGTGTGAGCTGTTCTTCAGGACATGTACAGTGTGTACAGTATCAGATTGTTCCCTGCTGGCCAAACCCCTGTTTCCATGGAAACAGCAGCTGGGCTGACTTTGGAGTACATTCAGTCCGCGCCGTGTGGTTTCCTGGTTTCCTCTGACGCGGGAGCTCTGGGCTTGTCGTCTCAGGAGGTCTCCATGGCAGCAGTGGCTTGTTTTCTCGTGGAATGGTTCCAACTTCCGGAAGACGTCTTTCGGCTCTTGGGAAGAAGCCTGCCCCCTGTCGTCTACCCCATTGTTTTTTCATTTTCTAGACAGGCTAAGGGAGAGGCCGCCTATATCCCAGATGAATACTGTGTGTCCTCCTTTAATAGCAAATAAAAATCAGTGATTTGTCTCATATTCATTCTTTCTGCAGATGTCCTGAACAGAAGTTATTGTTCAGGTGCTCCCTTTTGCGGTGCAAATGCATGATGTCATAATGTTTCATCTTCAACATCTAGTGGAAAATATTGATGTTTGGTCGACGGAGAGTAAGAAAACTACAACAGAGGATTATTGCACATTAATCTAAGTGTTTGTGTGGCCTGATACTGTCATATTGAACAAAAATATATGTAAAAATCAGACAATTCCTGACATGGTCAATGCAACTAACGCCTGCTGTTCTTGGCATACCCTGTCTACACTCCTCTTAATCTCCTTCCCAGCTGGAGTTCAGTAGTCTTTCCATTGTCAGGCCTATCCTCACCTGTCCTAGGATACCAAGCCAATGAGAACACTGTCAGGCCTATCCTCACCTGTCCTAGGATACCAAGCCAAGGAGAACACTGTCAGGCCTATCCTCACCTGTCCTAGGATACCAAGCCAAGGAGAACACTGTCAGGCCTATCCTCACCTGTCCTAGAATACCAAGCCAAGGAGAACACTGTCAGACCTATCCTCACCTGTCCTAGGATACCAAGCCAAGGAGAACACTGTCAGGCCTATCCTCACCTGTCCTAGGATACCAAGCCAAGGAGAACACTGTCAGGCCTATCCTCACCTGTCCTAGGATACCAAGCCAAGGAGAACACTGTCAGGCCTATCCTCACCTGTCCTAGGATACCAAGCCAAGGAGAACACTGTCAGACCTATCCTCACCTGTCCTAGGATACCAAGCCAAGGAGAACACTGTCAGGCCTATCCTCACCTGTCCTAGGATACCAAGCCAAGGAGAACACTGAGCACAATTAAAAATCATTATAGACTAATATTGTGAGATATGTATTAATTTGGAAACAGTCCACAAACCTAGTGTTGACAAGCTGCAGGCAAACTTGAACCACTATTTATAATTCAACAACAACATTTGATGAATACCAAATTTGGCATAACACCATAGACACCATTGGTTGATGACTCACAAATTGTTAGTGTGTTTTGTCACTGTTTTATTGTATATTCACAGATATATGCCAGGACATTAGAAGACCTGATATGTTAGCTCATTACATGGGACCTGTTTAATCCACTCTCTGGGTTAACAAGGCCAGGGTAGTGTTCAGTAGGGCACATTTTCCTCAATGGAAAATGAAAACGTGTGTTCTAATTGGATAAGGAACCTACCTCCCTGTTTCATTCTATTTTAAAATATTTTCTCCCCACTAAACACGACTCAGGACAGCTCAGGTCTGCGGTCTGGTGTTCTGGTAATGGGGTGTCAGTTTTTGTCATCCCTTCCTGCAAGACCTAGGCTGTTATCCAAACTTCCACAAGTTGGAAGTTTACCAACATCTTAGCCAAATATATTTAAACTCAGTTTTTCACAATTCCTGACATTTAATCCCAGTAAAAATTCCCTGTTTTAGGTCAGTTAGGATCACCACTTTATTTTAAGAATGTGAAATGTCAGAATAATAGTAGAGAGTGATTTATTTCAGGTTTTATTTCTTTCATCACATTCCCAGTGGGTCAGAAGTTTACATTCACTCAATTAGTATTTGGTTGCATTGCCTTAACATTGTTTAACTTGGGTCAAACGTTTCGGGAAGCCTCCCACAAGCGTCCCACAATAAGTTGGGTGAATTTTGGCCCATTCCTCCTGACAGAGCTGGTGTAACTGAATCAGGTTTGCAGGCCTCCTTGCTCGCACATGCTTTTTCAGTTCTGCCCACAACATTTCTATAGGATTGAGGTCAGGGCTTTGTGATGGCCACTCCAATACCTTGACTTTGTTGTCCTTAAGCCATTTTGCCACAACTTTGGAAGCATGCTTGGGGTCATTGTCCATTTGGAAGACCCATTTGTGATCAAGCTTTAACTTCCTGACTGATGTCTTGAGATGTTGCTTCAATATATCCACATAATTTTCCTACCTCATGATGCCATCTATTTTGTGAAGGGAAACAAGACCCTCCTGCAGCAAAGCACCCCCACAACATGATGCTGCCACCCCCGTGCTTCAACGGTTGGGATGTTGTTCTTCAGCTTGCAAGCCTCCCCCTTTTTCCTCCAAACATAACGATGATCATTATGGCCAAACAGTTCTATATTTGTTTCACCAGACCAGAGGACATTTCTCCAGAAAGTATGATCGTTGTCCCCATGTACAGTTGCAAAGCGTAGTCTGGCTTTTTTATGGCGGTTTTGGATCCTTGGCTTCTTCCTTGCTGAGCAGCTTTTCAGGTTATGTCGATATAGGACTCGTTTTACTGTGGATATAGATACTTTTGTACCTGTTTCCTCCAGCATCTTCACAATATCCTTTGCTGTTGTTCCAGGATTGATTTACACTTTTCACACCAAAGTATGTTAATCTCTAGGAGACAGAACGTGTCTCCTTCCTGAGCGTTATGATGGCTGCGTGGTTCCATGGTGTATATACTTGCGTACTATTGTTATAGGCATTTAGAAATTGCTCCCACGGATGAACCAGACTTGTGGATGTCAACATTTTTATTTCTGAGGTCTTGGCCTATTTCTTTAGATTTTCCCATGATATCAAGTAAAGAGGCACTGAGTTTGAAGGTAAGCCTTGAAAAACATCCACAGGTGCACCTCCAATTGACTCAAATGATGTCATTTAGCCTATCAAAAGCTTCTAAAGCCATGACATCATTTTCTGGAATTTTCCAAGCTGTTTAAAGGCACAGTCAACTTAGTGTATGTAAACTTCTGACCCACTGGAATTGCGAAACAGTGAATTTTAAGTGAAATAATCTGTCTGTAAACAATTGTTGGAAAAATTACTTGTGTCATGCACAAAGTAGACTTGCCAAAACTATAGTTGTTAACAAGAAATTTGTTGAGTGGTTGAAAAACGTGTTTTAATGACTCCAACCTAAATGTATGTTCTGACTTCAACTGTGTATAGTTAAACTGAACAATATTCAGATGGATTCCAGGCTATCCACAATATATATAGTTAAACTGAAACTGAATACTATTTAGGTTGGACTTCAGTTTATCCACAAAATATATAGTTAAACTGAGTAATATTCAGATTGGATTCCAGGCTAGCCACAATACATATAGTTAAACTGAAACTGAACTATATTTAGGTTGGACTCCAGGCTATGTACTCTGAATAATGAGCAAAAAGTGAAACAGAGCAATGTTAAGTTTAAGTTATGCACACTGAATATATTGAAACAATAGTTAAACAGGGAAATATTCAGTTTGGACCCCAGGCTACGGAAAGCCAGATTGGGTCTGCGGTGTGGTGTTCTGGTAAAATGGTGTAGTCACTGCTGACACACCAGTCCAGCATTCCTCACCCAGAAACCTAGCCTGCATGCCATGGTTTACAGCAAACCTAGCCTGCATGCCATGGTTTACAGCAAACCTAGCCTGCATGCCATGGTTTACAGCAAACCTAGCCTGCATGCCAAGGGTATCGTTGTTCACCAAACAACCTCCCTTACAGGAAATGGGCTACGTCCACTGCCCGTCATAAGCTCTGGTTTCACCCCCCCCCCACACACACACACACACACACATACATACATACATACATACATACATACAGGCAAGCACACACACACACACACACACACACACACACACACACATACATACATACATACAGGCAAGCACACACACACACACACACACACACACACACACACACACACACACACACACACACACACACACACACACACATACATACATACATACATACATACATACATACATACATACATACATACATACATACATACATACATACATACATACAAGCATACACACACACACACACGTATATACACACACACAGATGCACAGACAAACAGACATACCCACACACATTCCTGCATTTGCACTCGCACACACACTCTCGCTCTCTCACACACACACACACACACACACACACACACACACACACACACACACACACATACATACATACATACATACATACATACATACATACATTCAGGCAAGCACAAACACACACACCCATACAGGCAAGCACACACACACACACACACACACACACAAACGTATATACACACATACAGGCACGCACACACACACACACACACACACACACACACACACACACACACACACACACACGTATATACACACACACAGATGCACAGACAAACAGACATACCCACACACATTCCTGCACTCGCACACACACTCTTGCTCTCTCTCACACACACACACACACACACACACACACACACACACACACACACACACACACACATACATACATACATACATACATACATACATACATACAGGCAAGCACAAACACACACACCCACTCATACAGGCAAGCACACACACACACACACACAGACACACACCACACAGACACACACCACACACAGACGCACAGACAAACAGACATACCCACACGCATTCCTGCATTTGCACACACACACTCTCGCTCTCTCACACACACACACACTCTCTCTCTCACACACACACACACACACACACACACACACACACACACACACACACACACATGCACACAGGCATGCACACACACATGCGTATATGCAACCACACATTAATTCACTCACACACACACACACACACACACTCACACACACACACTCACACACACACACACACACACACACACACACACACACACACACACACACACACACACACACACACACACACACACACACACACACACACACACACTCACACACACTCACACACACAAGGCGTGTGTCATGGTGAATCAGGGAAGATGCTATTTTGAAAAACTGCTCTGCCAAGAAGGTTAGAAAACAGAGGGTTTCCAGTAAAGCTGATGGGTTACTTGAGTGTTAATCCTTGAAGGCTCCATGGTTAACAATGTGGGATTGAGAGTCAGTGCTTTTCAAGAGGAAATGGCAGAGGGCCAATCTTTTGGTTGCTTCCGCCCAAACAATCTCCTCCCTCAATCTCTAACTAAATGTTCCATTCCCTTTTGACTGTCAGGAATGTTCTGTCCAGGGATGTTATCTGAGAGGCAACCCTGGCGATTGGAAACTGCTCTTGGGGGTAGTTTGAGTGATAATTAACACGAGCCAAGCAGACACCCCTCAAATACAATAGAGAGGTGAGGACTGCAATGAACCCTTACTGTTGTTCTGTGTTTGACATTATTACACTGAACCCTTACTGTTGTTCTGTGTTTGACATTATTACACTGAACCCTTACTGTTGTTCTGTGCTGTACATTATTACACTGAACCCTTACTGTTGTTCTGTGTTTGACATTATTACACTGAAACCTTACTGTTGTTCTGTGTTTGACATTAGTACACTGAACCCTTACTGTTGTTCTGTGTTTGACATTATTACACTGAACCCTTACTGTTGCTCTGTGTTTGACATTATTACACTGAACCCTTACTGTTGTTCTGTGTTTGACATTATTACACTGAACCCTTACTGTTGTTCTGTTTGACATTATTACACTGAACCCTTAATGTTGTTCTGTGATGTACATTATTACACTGAACCCTTACTGTTGCTCTGTGTTTGACATTATTACACTGAACCCTTACTGTTGTTCTGTGTTTGACATTATTACACTGAACCCTTACTGTTGTTCTGTGCTGTACATTATTACACTGAACCCTTACTGTTGTTCTGTGTTTGACATTATTACACTGAACCCTTACTGTTGTTCTGTGTTTGACATTATTACACTGAACCCTTACTGTTGTTCTGTGTTTGACATTATTACACTGAACCCTTACTGTTGTTCTGTGTTTGACATTATTACACTAAACCCTTACTGTTGCTCTGTGATGTACATTATTACACTGAACCCTTACTGTTGCTGTGTGTTTGACATTATTACACTAAACCCTTACTGTTGTTCTGTGTTTGACATTATTACACTGAACCCTTACTGTTGCTCTGTGTTTGACATTATTACACTGAACCCTTACTGTTGCTCTGTGTTTGACATTATTACACTAAACCCTTACTGTTGTTCTGTGTTTGACATTATTACACTAAACCCTTACTGTTGTTCTGTGTTTGACATTATTACACTGAACCCTTACTGTTGCTCTGTGTTTGACATTATTACACTAAACCCTTACTGTTGCTCTGTGATGTACATTATTACACTGAACCCTTACTGTTGCTGTGTGTTTGACATTATTACACTAAACCCTTACTGTTGTTCTGTGTTTGACATTATTACACTGAACCCTTACTGTTGCTCTGTGTTTGACATTATTACACTGAACCCTTACTGTTGCTCTGTGTTTGACATTATTACACTAAACCCTTACTGTTGTTCTGTGTTTGACATTATTACACTAAACCCTTACTGTTGTTCTGTGTTTGACATTAGTACACTGAACCCTTACTGTTGTTCTGTGTTTGACATTATTACACTGAACCCTTACTGTTGTTCTGTGCTGTACATTATTACACTGAACCCTTACTGTTGTTCTGTGTTTGACATTATTACACTAAACCCTTACTGTTGCTCTGTGTTTGACATTATTACACTAAACCCTTACTGTTGCTCTGTGTTTGACATTATTACACTAAACCCTTACTGTTGTTCTGTGTTTGACATTATTACACTGAACCCTTACTGTTGCTCTGTGTTTGACATTATTACACTGAACCCTTACTGTTGCTCTGAGCTGTACATTATTACACTGAACCCTTACTGTTGCTCTGTGTTTGACATTATTTCACTGAACCCTTACTGTTGTTCTGTGTTTGACATTATTACACTGAACCCTTACTGTTGTTCTGTGTTTGACATTATTACACTGAACCCTTACTGTTGTTCTGTGCTGTACATTATTACACTGAACCCTTACTGTTGCTCTGAGCTGTACATTATTACACTAAACCCTTACTGTTGCGCTCTGTGCTGCACATTACTACACTGAACCCTTACTGTTGTTCTGTGTTTGACATCATTACAATGAACCCTAACTGTTTCTCTGAGCTGTACATTAGTACACTGAACCCTTACTGTTTCTCTGTGCTGTACATTATTACACTGAACCCTTACTGTTGCGCTCTGTGCTGTACATTACTACACTGAACCCTTACTGTTGCGCTCTGTGCTGTACATTACTACACTGAACCCTTACTGTTGTTCTGTGTTTGACATCATTACAATGAACCCTAACTGTTTCTCTGTGCTGTACATTACTACACTGAACCCTTACTGTTGTTCTGTGTTTGACATCATTACAATGAACCCTAACTGTTTCTCTGTGCTGTACATTACTACACTGAACCCTTACTGTTGCGCTCTGTGCTGCACATTACTACACTGAACCATTACTGTTGCTCAACCCATACAAAAATGTCAATACATTTTAATCCACATAAGAATTTGCATTTCCTGTTGCTGAGGGATTATTTTGCTGCTTTAGAAAACTGGCTCAAATTAAGATGCTACATCTGTAAATCCCTATCTGTCTGGATTGGTAAAACTGATCTCTTTCTGAATTCACAGACATTATTTTCCAATTGCTTCTTTCTTTGAAGGTATTGTTTTCTTGGTACTGTTTGTCCCTGTGGGCCTGCCTTATAATGCAGTTCAGTTCAACAAGTTATGTTCCAACCTCTCCCCTGCTTACTAAGAACTGGGCTATTTCTGTCTCTGTATTTCAAGTGAATTTTAACCCTCTGTCAGCTATTTGGATGTTGAGACGTTTCCAGTTTTACCTTTAAAAGATAAGAGCATTGCGGTTGGATCGTTGTTTCAAGGAAATGCTTTTCTGTCTGGGAACCATTTTATTTGAGGCTAGTGCACTGTTACGTTGTTCATATACAATTAGAAAAAAAGGTGCTATCTAGAACCTAAAAGGGTTCTTCAGCTGTCCCCATAGGAGAACCCTTTGAGGAACCCTTTTGAGTTCTGTGTAGAACCCTTTCCACAGAGGGTTCTACATGGAACCCAAAAGACTTCTACCTGGATCCAAAAAGGGTTCACCTATGGGGACAGCCGAAAGAACCATTTTGGAAGACTTTTTTTCTAAGAATGTAGACGGGTAACTCTGCTTTCTACTGCTTTCATCTAATGGTATGACGGCAACTTCAACATTTTAAACACAGCCTTAATGATGTGATCTTACTGTAGCAAAATATAGGGTGCACCTCCAGCGTAAATAATGTCAGCTTAAAGGGAAGCTCAGTAACATGATTGTTTCCTTACCTTGAAAGCAGTCATATGAACACGGGGTGACTGCAATGCACACTTTGGTTTTGTTATACTAGCCACTGCCATACATTATACTAGCATTTTCCATCCAAAAACCAGTGTCAGTCAACCTCCCCCATTTAGCATGTTTAAATATCATGCCTAAATCATCTCTGAAATGGATTTAGTTGTTCAATGACTTAACATGCTAAATGGTGAGATTGATGCCTTACACTGGTTTTGGGTCCTGAAATGCCACATTAGTATTTGACTGGATTGCAAAACCAATGTTTGGATTGCAGTCACTCCTGGTCCATAGTGCTTCCAAGGAAACGAATATTAAAATAGGTCATTTCTCAGAACTATCTCTTTAAGTTAGCTATTATCACCCAGCACACATGTGAGATTTGGTTCTGGGTGCAAAGATGAATAATAGACAAGTACATCTTATCATGTTTTGAGGTCTCTGTTAACAGTATAGTAAACTTAGCCATTTGTTTATCTAACCAAACCATCTCACATTATTGACCTAATGTATCCACTATCTAGGCAAATTACTTCTGAGGAAATTTCTGAGAAACTGTTGGCTACAGTCCAGTAAATTAGCACCCTCAGTGTGTGTGTCAGTTGTTACTCTCTGTTTGTAACCCGACACCAGAGACAGAGAGGGCGGCGGGCAAACAGCTGGTTAATGTGGGCGATGGCGGGGGTGATGACAGTTCCTCTTTTTCAAAGAAAAGGATTGGTTCATGCATTCAGCCACATCTCTTTTCTCTTCAACCCAAATAGGGTTCAGGGAATCCCTGACATTCTGGATATACAGTAACTGTTCTGTTGAAGTTGTGGAAACAATGTTCCAGATTTACTCCTTGCATAGTGTACGTCAGATGAAAGATAATATTTAATTCGATAGACTACATTTCATTTCCTACTTTTATTGGAAAGCAATCTTTTGTGTGAAAGATTTGAAGGTGAATTATGTATCAAGTTGAAGTTTTGGCTGTGTTTCTGCTGTCAATTGTTGCCAAGGGTGACATCACAGACTCTTTCATGACAGCTGTCTTGGTATTTTGGGGGATATTTTCCCTGGTACTGAAGCCAGTGTGTGTGGGTGTTGTAGTTTCTACAGCCAATGTGTGTGTGTGTGTGTGTGTTTCTCTTCTCCTTTTCATTGCAGACACTGTCTGAACTTAGCTTCAGCATGCCCCTCTGTGCTGTACTACTGTATAGGTCTGTTTCATGAGCATGTTACTACCTGTTTCCCTGTATGATGTCCTACAGTACACCACCTGCATAGCTCCATTGACCTATGCACCTAGACAGAAGATCTGTGTTCACTTTATTCTAATCTTGTGGGTTTCCATGGTGAAAAGAATGAAGGAAAGGAGTGTAAGTGGAGTTGTGATGTCAGGGTGACATCAACTGGGTCACCTGATCGAATCACAGACGGCGCTGTGCCACACCTTGTTCCAGGAATGACCCCTGTTACAGAAAGACACACTGGCTGCCTGTTACAATGGGAACGTTTCTGTCCTAGTAGAGGTGCACAGGAAACAGAGCGCTGTGTGTGTGTCTGTCGCTTGGCAGTGTTACACCCCTGTTTACTGTAAACCCCTTGGAGAAGGGTGTGTATGTGTGTGCATGTCTGCATGAATGTCCGCGTGTGTGTGTGTGCATGTGTGTGTGTGCGTGCCTGTATTTCTTGACAATGGGACATGTGACAAGTGGTTCGTAACTCTTTGAATGTCAGACCATTGAAACAGTCTTGCGCCTCTCTTACTGTAAACACCTTGAAGAAGGGTGTGTAATTGTGTGTGTGTTTTTGTGTCTGTGTTTGTGTGTGTGCGCACACGTGTGTTGCTTGCCAATGAGGCATGCGACAAGTGGTCCTTGTGTCTTTGAATGTTAGTACCAGACCTGGGTTCAAATACTATTTGAAAATGTTTTCTCTGTGCTTGATTGAGCTTTCCTGGCCCAATGGAAGCAATAGAATAGTCACAAAACTGCAAAACATATAGCTCTGTAGGTAGGCTTAAACCAACTCTAAATGTATTAGACAACTTTGAACCAGGTCTGGTCAGTACCATTGAATAACCATGGCATGTTTGTCTCGAAGAGCTTAATGTGGGAAACCCAGAACTAAAGTGTTGTGTAATTGTGTCAGAAGTTGGATAATGTTCTGAAGAAGATGCAGGAGAAAAGATACTAACCAGACTAACAAAGTCTCAACTCCCCTAAACGGAAACTCCCCTTTTCAGAAACTTTCCGCTTCAAATCAAGTCCTTTAAGCACCACCATCACCCAATCCTGACATGTCCAAGTAACCAGTGTTGGAAAACCAAAGCGCTGGAACTACTGTTGATCGTTAGTCAACGCATCCCACAGTCTTATGACAGATGTTACAACAGGGGTCTCCAACCTTTTCTGGCATGAGAGCTCCTTTTTTAAAAATGAAACGTCACAAGCTACTTCAATAGGCACATTCTTCTCTCCTCCTCTACCCTGCAACTCCTCCCCAGGTCCTTGGTGTACAAGAGATGTCAATATAACTGGTCAAAGCTGCTTCTCATCTTCTGCGTTGATCCTTACAGAATGTGGACACCATTACAAGAAGTATCCGGGAGTTTTTAAGGGTTTTGTTTTGTTGGTGACGTCGGACCCGGGGTCTGCCGCCGATGGAACCAGGGGTGACTAAGCTGGCTCTTCTGCCTGTCACGCCCTAGCTGGCTCTTCAGCCTGTCACGCCCTAGCTGGCTCTTCAGCCTGTCACACCCTAGCTGGCTCTTCAGCCTGTCACGCCCTAGCTGGCTCTTCAGCCTGTCACGCCCTAGCTGGCTCTTCAGCCAGTCACACCCTAGCTGGCTCTTCAGCCTGTCACGCCCTAGCTGGCTCTTCAGCCTGTCACGCCCTAGCTGGCTCTTCAGCCTATCACGCCCTAGCTGGCTCTTCAGCCTGTCACGCCCTAGCTGGCTCTTCAGCCTGTCACACCCTAGCTGGCTCTTCAGCCTGTCACGCCCTAGCTGGCTCTTCAGCCTGTCACGCCCTAGCTGGCTCTTCAGCCTGTCACGCCCTAGCTGGCTCTTCAGCCTGTCACGCCCTAGCTGGCTCTTCGGCCTGTCACGCCCTAGCTGGCTCATCAGCCTGTCACGCACTAGCTGGCTCTTCAGCCTGTCACGCCCTAGGCCCATCGGGCTTCTCCGCCGCAGCGGGACCATTAGGCTTTCACGCCTCATCCGGATCGTCAGGCTCCACACCTCAACCGGCTCTCCAGGCTCCCCCAGGTGGGACACTGGGTGGCGCCCCTAGAGGGGGGGGGGGGGGGGGGGGGGGGGTACTGTCATGTTGTTGGCCTGGGGGGTAGGTTTATGCCAGTCATAAGTACCTCTTTCCCCCATTTTTCTCTCTCTACCCTACTGAGGTTGCATTTGCAAAACCCTTGGTTAACATAGAGATTCGGGGAACATCAGAGGGTGGGGGGAAATGAACTATATTCTGGTAATCCGACCAATTGAACATATGCGGTGGTACTTAATGAATACGATGTCAGTTGAATATGATGTCAGTTCGGTTGTCATCTGAGACATTCTCATCAATGATAAGATGACATAAACTCTACAGTGGAAAGTTTACACATCAGAGTTATCGGATTCACATGGAATTGTTGTTCAATTTAAATGTTTGAATATGAAATTATTCGTGATGGGATGAAATGTGATGTTAGCTTCTAAAATGTGAGATCTGGTTTTCATAAGATAGGGCTGGTCAATCAGTGGCCCGCCCCTGTGAAGGGACATGGGCTATAAAACTTTTCTAACACGCCCTCCTCTCCCTTCCTATATAAGCCCTTGACGACAATACAATCTGTTCCAAATATGTGAGGACGATGGTCCTATGTCAGAATGGTTCAGATAATAACTACAGAACGAAGCCAACATCGGCGTGAGCTTTGGTTGCGAATGGTATGAACTTTGAACTCTTATTCACTACAGAAGTGATACCTCCTAGCCGTTGAGTTAGCAACAGCAGATGCAACGAGGGTTAGGAAGGAACAGAGAGAGTATTCTGTCTATCACCCAACGGCGTTACTACAACGTATCCAATTGACAACCAGACACATTCTTCAAAGGACTCAGTTTGGCATCACGGCCTTCCATCTACCACCAACCTACCAAAGCGCAGCTCAGAGTAAATATTAATTGCATTTTCCTTTTCCAAATGGGCGGTAATTTAGAATGCATAAGAAACTGTATTTACGATAGCACAGCTTCTTCCCTTTGTTCCTCAGTCTTCCCGCTCTTTCACTCAAACAAAGCCCTTTTCTTTTGTGTAACAAGCTGTCATATCTGTTCCACCCGCTAGGGACGTTTTCCTTTATGATGTCATTTGTAATCAAGTTATGATTGAATTATGTGCATGTGTAATTCTGTGTGATTAGTTAGGTATTTAGTAAATCAATTATTAAACCCAATTTTGTATTGCTGATTCAAATTGTTAGCCAGGGTTCGTGCAGATAACCAAGAATTTACAACTTTCAGATGAGACTGAATTAAGACGGCGATTGATATTGACTGCTATTGATGTAAAATATTACTAGGTCTTTAAGAGTTATTCGGAAGATAACAGCTCTATAAATATTATTTTGTGGTGCCCAACTCTCTAGTTAATTACATTTACATGATTAGCTCAATCAGGTGATATTAATTACGGATAAATTATTTTATAGAATAGCATGTCATATCACTTAATCCGGCATAGCCAAAGACACGACAGTACTGCCGCTGTGTCTGTGGTGTTACCATGGGGCTACATGGAGGACTGATACAGCAGGCACTGTGTCTGTGGTGTTACTATGGGGCTACATGGAGGACTGATACAGCAGGCACTGTGTCTGTGGTGTTACCATGGGGCTACATGGAAGACTGATACAGCAGGCACTGTGTCTGTGGTGTTACCATGGGGCTACATGGAGGACTGACACATCAGGCCCATTGCTGTGTCTGTCATTTTAAGGTTGCAAATGTCTGGTCACTTTCCCAAAATTCCTATAATCAGGAAAAAGCATGAAATCTGAGAATCCTCCAACCAAGATTTCTGGAAAACCTGGACATTTTGGGAGGCTGCCGGGGTTTTGCAAGCCTTACACCACGCATACACAGAGACCACATACACTGGAATGTTTCCCTAACGTTTTGAACACGTCTACTGAGTCTGGAGACCTGGGGTTGAACGCCAGAGTCAGACAAAGTACAGCGCCCCTGAAGAGGTTTCAGACATTTAGATACAGAACCTGTTGCTGGCCTGCCTCTAACCACTGTTTGCCTTCCTTGGGATTGTGTCTGTTCCTCAGTATTCTGTGGGTCCTCTGGTTTCTTATTGAGATGTTTTCCTGGAACAGCCCTGATGGTGAAAACCACTCATGTTCTGAATCCAAAGCCATAGTGGACATTTTGTTTTCTCTCCCTGAGTTTCTGAAATTCTTCCCCTTTAGGAAATCTGCAGTGCCAGGTTCTCCTCTCTGCCACTATTATCACTATCACTGTAAAAAGTGTGATACATATACTGCTAAAATGCTAACTTACAGCTTACTAATGCTCTATCTGGAATCTCTGTAAAAACAAAACTAATCATGATATATGCATGTCATTTTTCAATTAAGTGATAAATAACTGTGTTGGATCAATGTTTGTAAGTCTCCTGTGAAATGTTGTTAAATGCTGAGGTGCATGAGGTGCATGAAGTTATTTTGCAAGGCTAAGTATTCAGTTTGAGTTGATTTATCCTTGCTCACAGATAAAACTGAAGAAATGCAGAATTTACACAACTAATAATTGCAAAACACTCATTTAAAGACATAACACATAGTATGTGAAATAAATGGAATATTGAACAAGTGAAAACTCTACAGGACATGTTTCACGATGAGAGCCCCAAAGTGATCATGTGAAATCTCAGTACTTCTCTGCTGTTTCTTTGTTTTCTGTGCCTGTGGTATTTTGTTAAACGTCGACTGCTAAGCATGAGGTTGTCTTAAACCAAACCATTCAGTGCACTGTCTGTGTAGCTAGGTGTGCACAGACACTGACTGGCCCTGTTATGACTCCAATCAGTAAGACTACACTACTCTCAACCAATGACTACACTACTCTCAGCCAATGACTACACTACTCTCAACCAATGACCTCTTTTACAAGGAAGCAACACGTTACAGGGGAATCCTAATATGTCACAATGTATCATTGTTAGTGTATTTTGTTGTTGCTCAAGAATAGAAACACACTGGGTCATGCTTGCTTGGAGATTTCAGAGTTTTTGTTGCAACAAGAAAACACTGTGGAATAGAAGTATATCCTCATTCCCTTCCCACACTCCCCTATTTATTTATTTATTAGCTAGATGTCATTATCTGGCTACTAATGGGGCCTCAATGGGGAAAATACTGTTGTGGGGGCTATGTAACTGTTTTAAAGTCACCAAGAGGGAACAATACTGTAGTAGGGGCATGTAAATGTTTTAAAGTCACCAAGAGGGAACAATGCTGTTGTGGGGGCCATGTAAATGTTTTAGAGTCACCAAGAGGGAACAATGCTGTTGTGGGGGCCATGTAAATGTTTTAAAGTCACCAAGAGGGAACAATACTGTTGTGGGGGCCATGTAAATGTTTTAAAGTCACCAAGAGGGAACAATACTATAGTAGGGGCCATGTAAATGTTTTAAAGTCACCAAGAGGGAACAATGCTGTTGTGGGGGCCATGTAAATGTTTTAAAGTCACCAAGAGGGAACAATACTGTTGTGGGGGCCATGTAAATGTTTTAAAGTCACCAAGAGGGAACAATACTGTAGTAGGGGCCATGTAAATGTTTTAAAGTCACCATTAGCCTGATGGTGAAATCCCTGAGCTGTTTTCTTCCTCTACAGCAACTGAGTTAGGAAGGACGCTTGTATCTTTTAGTGACTGGGTATATTGATACACAATCCAAAGTGTAATTAATAACATCACCTTGCTCAAAGGGATATTCAATGTCTGTTTTGTTTTTTTACCCATCTACCAATAGGTGCCCTTCTTTGTGAGGCACTGGAAAACCTTCCGGTACTGTGTGGTTGAATCTGTGATTGAAATTCTCTGCTTGACTGAGGGATCGTACAGATAATTGTATGTGTGGGGTATAGAGATGAAGTAGACATTCAACAACCATGCTTGTTGTTTGGGGTTTTAGGGAGGGTTTCTGTATAGCACTTTGAGACATCGGCTGAAGGTTAAATGAAGGTTAAATAAAAATTGGCTGATGTAAAAAGGGTCGTTATAAATAAATGTGATTGATTGACATTACTCAGTCCATGGAAATAATTATGTGACTTAAGCAAATTGACTCCTGAACGTATTTAGGCTTGCTATTGTAACAGTACAATTTTAAACCATCCCCTCGCCCATACCCGGGCGCGAACCAGGGACCTTCTGCACACATCAACAGTCACCCTCGAAGCGTCGTTACCCATCGCTCCACAAAAGCCGCGGCCCTTGCAGAGCAAGGGGAACAACTACTTCAAGGTCTCAGAGCAAGTGACGTCACTGATTGAAACGCTATTTAGCGCCCACGCTAACTAAGCTAGCCGTTTCACATCCGTTACACTCACCCCCCTTTTGACCTTCCTCCTTTTTTTCCGCAGCAACCAGTAATCCGGGTCAACAGCATCAATGTAACAGTACAATTTTAAACCATCCCCTCGCCCATACCCGGGCGCGAATCAGGGACCTTCTGCACACATCAACAGTCACCCTCGAAGCGTCGTTACCCATTACCCAAGGGGAACTACTACTTCAAGGTCTCAGAGCAAGTGACGTCACTGATTGAAACGCTATTTAGCGCCCACGCTAACTAAGCTAGCCGTTTCACATCCGTTACACTATAACAAAGGGGTTGAATACTTACTGACTGAAGACATTTCATATTTACATTTTTTTTATTCATTTGTTAAACAAAATGTCTCAAAACAAAGTTCCACTTCGACATCATGAGGTATTGTGTGTAGGCCAATCACATGTTTATCCATTTTAAATTCAGGCTGTAACACAACAAAATGTGGAAAAGGTCAAAGGGTGTGAAAACCTTCTGAAGGCTCTGTATATCAACGTAACCCCTAATTCAATTGTACGATTGTAGGTTAGCATGTGGTGCAGTGGCTTGAGCCATGAAATGCAGACTACAGTCATTGTTGGACACATGTTGAGTGATTTGTGATGATGATGAAGTACTGTATGCTGAGTGCTGTCCTGGCTCACATATCAGTCTGGTGTATGTCTGGTGAAGATTCTGTTTCCAGGACAGCCTATCAACATCTGATAAGGCTGCATTACCACATGACACATTGTATGTTTAATAACTACTGATATACTGGACATACTAATTATTAACAGTACATTTACAGTATACACCAAGACTCAGGGATCCTCCCCTTTTTACCTTCCTCTAAGTTCTGTAACACTTTAAGTAAAGTATAATATATACAGTGGGGCAAAAAAGTATTTAGTCAGCCATCAATTGTGCAAGTTCTCCCACTTAAAAAGATGAGAGAGGCCTGTAATTTTCATCATAGGTAGACTTACAGAAAACGTTTGACCTCTGTCATTGCCAACAAAGGGTATATAACAAAGTATTGTGATAAACTTTTGTTATTGACCAAATACTTATTTTCCACCATTATTTGCAAATAAATTCATTAAAAATCCTACAATGTGATTTTCTGGATTTTTTACTCTCATTTTGTCTGTCATAGTTGAAGTGTACCTATGATGAAAATTACAGGCCTCTCTCATCTTTTTAAGTGGGAGAACTTGTACAAGTGGTGGCTGACTAAATACTTTTTTGCCCCACTGTATATATATATATATATATATATATATATATATGGGCATTTATGGGCATTTGGATTGACACACATTTGAATTAAAATACATATTGATGAACTAGTTAAAAAGCTAAGATTTAAAGTGGGCTTCTTCTTTAAATAGATCCTTCCTCTCCCTAAATAGCAAGAAGCAGATTGTATAGTCAACTTTCCTGACAGTTCTTGACTTTGGTGACACCATTTATCAGATTGCAGCAGCCACTACTCTTAAACCTTTGGATGCCATCTGCCGTAGCACCATTCATTTAATCACTGGTGACAGTTTTCATACTCACCACTGCATCCTGTATCAAAACGTTGTCTGGTCCTCATTAAAGTCATGTAGATCACTTCATTATTCCCTTTTACAAAGCAATATTACACAAGCCTCCATGAGATACCAAACCCGTTCACAGGGTTGGTTAACTCTCCAGGTTCCTTGAGTCTCCACAGAACCAGGTAAATCTGATTTTAGATGTAATGCACCTCATTGCTGGAACCAAATGCAAAATGCATTGCAATTGGATGTTCTGGTGCCGCTCGGGCAATTAAAAATATGGAACTCCTTACTGAGGAACTGTTTTACTGGAATATTTGTGTTGCGCTCTATTTTAGTTTGCTTTACATTGTCTGATTAGGATTTGGTTTTGTCTTGTGAATTGTATATTTATTTATTTTAACCTTTATTTAACTAGGCAAGTCAGTTAAGAACAAATTCTTATTTTTAATGACGGCCTAGGAACAGCCTACTGTTCCTAGGCCATCATTGAAAATAAGAATTTGTTCTTGACTGACAGCCTACTGTTCCTAGGCCATCATTGAAAATAAGAATTTGTTCTTGACTGACAGCCCACTGTTCCTAGGCCATCATTGAAAATAAGAATTTGTTCTTAACTGACTTGCCTAGTTAAGTGCCTGTTCAGGGGCAGATTTCTACTTTGTCAGCTCAGGGATTTGAACTTGCAACCTTGCGGGTACTGGTCCAATGCTCTAACCAATAGGCTACCCTGCAGGGCTCCCTTGAGAAGGAGACCCTAGTCTCAATGGTAACTCCCTAAATAAAGGTAAAAAAGATTTCATGTTTTGAAGCTAGGCTTTATATGAATATTTTTCTATTCTATTGTTTACAAATGTAATAGGAATAATGATTCATAAATGTTGAACAAACTGTTTTTAAATGCCTTTTAGATGTTTTATAACTGAATGTAATTATAAAGTGTAACCCTTTTCTATTATGTTCTATATATGGTGGCACTAAGACTGGAGAGCACAGTGGAGCACAGTGGAGCACAGTGGAGCACAGTGGAGCACAGTGGAGCACAGTGGAGCACAGTGGAGCACAGTGGAGCACAGTGGAGCTGGACAGCGGGGAGTATATTTACAGTAAAGGAGGTGGGATTAGGGAGAGTGGAGAACAGGGAGTGTACAGAGTGTACAGTAAATGACTTGATCCAGGACTAGGAGGAGCGTGCCCGCACCACCCTGCCTGGAGAGGGACGGGACTGATGACTCACACTCCCTCTCCCTGGTTGGCTCAGTGACCTGGCATCTGGAGCTCATTGACTGGGCGGTGCCATGGCAACCGCGCAGTTGTGGAATTGTAAACAGAGAGTGAGACGGAGATTCAAACCTGGAATAAGGGTTCAGCAGTCTGCCTGCGCCGTGTAAGTCCTCTGACGGTCTCCTGTGAGTTTATAGAGATGTGCCGGGAGGGAGGTGCAGAGACTTTGGCGCGTAGCTGGAAAGGGAGAGATGTCTAGATATCTTTGTGCAGGAACCTAGAGCCCAAGGTCATTGACGATTCTACATGATCCACCAGCTCAAACCAAGCAAACCAATTTTACCTCCTCTTCTCTAATACCCCTTTTCCACGATCAGACTGAACCAAAACAAACTGTAATTTCTCAGATATTTTATTTTCCCATTGTCCTTTTCAGCACTGTTCCAGCAACTGTGGTGGATGTATAATCAGGCCAGCTCAGTACATCTTCCTTTGGCTCGGCACGTCTCATTAGTATGAAAAAACTATGGTAAGAAATGGAATAGTACAGTAGAACCCTTGTCAGCATGCTGTTAGTAGCAAATCAATCTCCACTTGAAGAAATGTCTAAACAAGTTGTGTAAAGCAACGTTACACTTTGGGCGAGGATGCTAAAAAAAACATTGCAGAAGGTTGACTTCTGAGAAGCTGTCCTATGGCACAGTAGTTCAAAAAATCATGACCTTGGCATGTCACACTCACTCTCCTGTCCCACTCTGTCCCATTATGTCACACTCCCTCTCCTGTCACACTCGTCCCTTTATGTCACACTGTGGGGTTTGCAGTGAATGACCAGCATGAGAGGCAGGGAATGGTGATCAGTTAGTAGAGAAGCTGGTATCTTACTCAGTTAGTAGAATCTGGTTTCTTACTCAGTTAGTAGAATCTGGTTTCTTACTCAGTTAGCAGAATCTGATTTTTTACTCAGTTAGTAGAAGCTGGTTTCTTACTCCGTTAGTAGAAGCTGGTTTTTTACTCAGTTAGTAGAATCTGGTTTCTTACTCAGTTAGTAGAATCTGGTTTCTTACTCAGTTAGCAGAATCTGGTTTATTACTCAGTTAGTAGAAGCTGGTTTCTTACTCCGTTAGTAGAAGCTGGTTTTTTACTCAGTTAGTAGAATCTGGTTTCTTACTCAGTTAGTAGAATCTGGTTTCTTACTCAGTTA
Organism: Oncorhynchus mykiss; assembly: GCF_013265735.2. Lineage (NCBI taxonomy): Eukaryota > Metazoa > Chordata > Actinopteri > Salmoniformes > Salmonidae > Oncorhynchus > Oncorhynchus mykiss. The sequence continues at coordinate 92,347,141 of NC_048576.1, read as the reverse complement.
GTAGAAGCTGGTTTCTTACTCAGTTAGCAGAAGCTGTTTTTTTACTCAGTTAGCAGAATCTGGTTTATTACTCAGTTAGTAGAAGCTGGTTTCTTACTCCGTTAGTAGAAGCTGGTTTTTTACTCAGTTAGTAGAATCTGGTTTCTTACTCAGTTAGTAGAATCTGGTTTCTTACTCAGTTAGTAGAAGCTGGTTTCTTACTCAGTTAGCAGAAGCTGTTTTTTTACTCAGTTAGCAGAATCTGGTTTATTACTCAGTTAGTAGAAGCTGGTTTCCTACTCTCTTTTTTGTCAAATGTCTTTGCAAACAAAGAGATACATGGCTCTGTGTCTGTAGATACATCACTATGAGTCCATCTAAGAGACCAGTGGCTCCGTGTCTGTAGATACATCACTATGAGTCCATCTAAGAGACCAGTGGCTCCATGTCTGTCCAGTAGATACATCACTATGAGTCCATCTAAGAGACCAGTGGCTCCGTGTCTGTAGATACATCACTATGAGTCCATCTAAGAGACCAGTGGCTCCGTGTCTGTAGATACAGCACTATGAGTCCATCTAAGAGACCAGTGGCTCCGTGTCTGTCCAGTAGATACATCACTATGAGTCCATCTAAGAGACCAGTGGCTCCGTGTCTGTAGATACAGCACTATGAGTCCATCTAAGAGACCAGTGGCTCCGTGTCTGTAGATACATCACTATGAGTCCATCTAAGAGACCAGTGGCTCCGTGTCTGTAGATACATCACTATGAGTCCATCTAAGAGACCAGTGGCTCCGTGTCTGTAGATACATCACTATGAGTCCATCTAAGAGACCAGTGGCTCCGTGTCTGTAGATACATCACTATGAGTCCATCTAAGAGACCAGTGGCTCCGTGTCTGTAGATACATCACTATGAGTCCATCTAAGAGACCAGTGGCTCCGTGTCTGTAGATACATCACTATGAGTCCATCTAAGAGACTCAGGATGAAAAGGTGATGATATCTCCCAAAAAGACTTCCGCAACAAAAGTGTTTTCTCCCCTAATGTATAGGTGAAAAGAGCAAGCTTAAACAAAGACCGATTGAGGTCGATACATGTGATTGCCAGTCCGCCCCCTGAACCCATGGTGATATGGCTATTAGACTGAGAGGTTCAAAGATGCATTCCATGACATGCTTTTATTATTGGGAATATGACTTTACACAAATGAGCAACCCATTACATAGAAGCATGATATGGAATGCTTCTATGAAACTCTCCATCTAATAGACTTATTACCATGGGTTCAGGGGCGGAATAGCCATCTGGCATTTCAAGAAAATGCCATAGGGGATGATCCATTTTTTTGCCAAGTGGCCTGTATGATTTGGTATTTTGTCCACAAAATAATAATTATCCAGCTCTTAATGGGTGTCTCGAGGGGAAAAAAAATGGGCCATTGTGGGGGACTCAAAATGGTCAGAATGCCAGAGCCAATTTCTGGTCTCAGTCCTCCCATGCATGGGTTCGTCAAAGGAAAATCCATCCTCTGCTGTAAAAGAGAATTTATATCACCTGACAGTCTATAACAATGATACTGATAAGGTTCAATAAAATCATAAAGGTTAAGATAAAACTTTCTGGGGAAATGAACTAGTATCGTATTTAGTAAAAACCTAGCAGCAAGGAAATAAGAGTCCATAAACATAAACTATAAACTAACTTCAATTGTGGATATGTTCATTTGTTTCGTATCAATGTAGGCTGGTTTTTATCGGGGGACATTTTGAAACTATTCATATGTTATAACTTGAGTTTCCCTCAGATGTCAAACTGAGTTGATAATGTTCATTTCCAATAAATTGCTGATGTCAAGCTTGAATGCCCTGCAATTTAATGTAATTTAAATTGAATTAATAAGAGAGAAGTGTAGGGTAAATTGAAGTAATGCATGTGATTCCAGAGAAGTTTAGAGCAAAAAAACATATTGTTGTCAGCTAAGCCCTACCATAGAATTAGAATTGTTCAACGTTTCTCATCCCGTATCTAATGTTCTCAGTTTCACCCTCACTGTTAGTACATATCAGTGAATTATTTTCAACATCACAGTCCATTTCTCTCAGTTCAGTACAAAAATAACCAGCTGTGTTCTGTGTCATCACTGACGTTTATATACACCAGTAAAGTAGCCACTTCCTTAGAAAAACCTGTTTGCAAACCTTTCTCACTGTCCTAGAAACAAAGACGTGACTCAGACTGTGGGCGGGGAGATACAGAGAACATGGTGATATTATGACAGTGTGAAGTCTTGCGTAACTATAGCATCTCCCTTGTGTACCATTTACTTCTCTGGAATCACATGACCAAGTACTGCAGAATTTTGATAGAGTATCAATGTAAATAAAAACTGCAGTAGACCTTTCAAAAGCAGGATTAACATTGTTATTTAAGAGTTTGAGGCCTCATTTTGTTGGTCCATATATTCTTATTAACTGTACCCTCCACATAATATTAGTATTACATCAAACCGTATTGTTTCTCATTGATTGTACCGCTGTTGAAGTAACTCAATAAAAACAATTGTTAAAAAAAACACATATACAGTACATTGATATATAACTGATTGGCTCAAACGCATTAAGAAGGAAAGAAATTCCACAAATGAACTTTTAACAAGGCACACCTGTCAATTCAAATGCATTCCAGGTGACTACATCATGAAGCTGGTTGAGAGAATGCCAAGAGTGTGCAAAGCTGTCATCAAGGCAAAGGGTGGCTACATTGAAGAATCTAAAATATAAACTCTATTTTGATTTGTTTAACACTACATGATTCCACATGACTTATTTCATAGTTCTAATGTCTTCACTATTGTTCTACAATATAGAAAATAGTAAAAATAAAGAAAAACCCTTGGATGAGTAGGTGTGTCCAAACTTTTGACTGGTACTGTATATATTTCTTAATTAATACTATCCAATCCCTTTCAATCATCTGAAAACTCCACATGGGATAGTAGTACAACGTGTGATTATACTGACAGATTGATATCCATTTCTGTGTCTTAAATGGAGACTGTTTCAGATAGTTTAGATAGTTCAGAATAAATACCAGCGTCCCATTGTCAACAGAACGCATGTCCTCCTAGATCAAAGTGATACCGTGGCAACCGTGCAAGCACTGCATCTTGTACAGTAAACTATCAGAAACCACAGTAACACACCTTCACCTGAGCCCAGATCTGTCTGTGTACATTCCCGTCACTCAGCACTTCTGTCAACTTTCCCCTCTGTTGTTTCCTCTCTCACTATCGTGGTTCACAACAATCTCATCCCTCAGTGCTCTGGTAGGGGAATGAGGTGGGTAATAGGAGGGAAGGAAATGATTTAGTCTGATGCTAATATAAACCTGTATATCTCTCATCAGGACCTCAGCTGGCAGGCTCTTCTGGAATCTCTCCAACTCTATCACACATGTCACTACTCACAGGGCCCACATTCACAAAGCGTCTCAGAGTAGGAGTGCTGATCTGGGATCAGTTTGGCCTGACAGAATTTCCAGTCTCCTGTTTTTTCTTCCCAGTCATTGATGTTTATGTACAGTACAACACACATGCAGTACAATAACCAAACATATCCACTGTACCTATATTTACCTAAACTGTATCACTATGCAGTAGTTCAGTGTATTACTGTGATTCATATAGTGGCTGTAAATGACTGTTTCACATGTATACAGTTATAGCTTGAATCCCTTAGATCTCGCCTCAGTGGCACAATTACAGAGAAAAGCACGTGTGGTGTTTTACCGGTCATACTCACAACGCCCCTACAGTACCAATCACCTCAGAGACTCCACAGGTCTCTTAACCTCCTAGAAGTTTGTTGTGAAGGCTCCCGGCCAGCTATACATCAATTCAGCAAATTGTAGTTTTAGTGCAAACTAAATGTACATCCCAAATCGTACCCTAGTAGTGCATTATAATATAGGGAATATAGTGTCATGTGGGACTAAGCCTAAGATTCCTGGCTGCACTCTCTCATTACAGCGGAGGACACAGTGAGCTCCAAAAGTATTGGGACAGTGACACATGTGTTGTTGTTTTGGCTCTTTAATCCAGCACTTTGGATTTAAAATGATACACTGACTGTGAGGTTAAAGTGCAGACTGTCAGCTTTATTTGAGGTTATTTTCATCTATATCGGGTGAACCGTTTAGAAATTACATCACTTTTTGTACATAGTCCTTTCATTTTAGGAGACCAAAATGATTGGGACAAATTCAGTTCTGTGTATTAAAGTAGTCAAACGGTAGGTGTTTGGTCCCGTATTCACAGCAATCAACGATTACATCAAGCTTGTAACTCTACACATTTGTTGGATCATACCCCCAAGACATGCTAACCTCTCACCATTACAATAACAGGGGAGGTTAGCATTTTATATCATATCCCCAAGACATGCTAACCTCTCACCATTACAATAACAGGGGAGGTTAGCATTTTATATCATACCCCCAAGACATGCTAACCTCTCACCATTACAATAACAGGGGAGGTTAGCATTTTATATCATACCCTCAAGACATGCTAACCTCTCACCATTACAATAACAGGGGAGGTTAGCATTTTATATCATATCCCCAAGACATGCTAACCTCTCACCATTACAATAACAGGGGAGGTTAGCATTTTATATCATACCCCCAAGACATGCTAACCTCTCACCATTACAATAACAGGGGAGGTTAGCATTTTATATCATACCCCAAAGACATGCTAACCTCTCACCATTACAATAACAGGGGAGGTTAGCATTTTATATCATACCCTCAAGACATGCTAACCTCTCACCATTACAATAACAGGGGAAGTTAGCATTTTGGGGGGGTATGATATTAGTATGTCTGTAACTTTCTCACTCATTATTATTCACAATACATTCAGGAGTATCCACAATCATGGTAGAACATCACTTATTTAGGTTCAAGAACCACTGACGATCTCATCTGTAGTGGGACCACTGCCAAGTCAATGCTTATTGTCTGCATCCCAGGGCAACAACCAACTGACCAACACCTCACTCCCATGTAACAGACACCAGAGAGGAAGAGCAGAACACAAACACACCTCTTCCTTTCTGTATTGGTATGACTTGGTTCTTCAGAAACACTTTCTGACGCACAGACTGATACACACACGGTTCCTTCAAGCAGGAACACAGATGTCTAGTTCTAGTTAGTTTTAAATACCACTTGAATTCATTTCCTGATAAGTGAACCACAACACAGAACATGTCATCTGAGAGGGCTGGATTCATGGCCGGCACACAGACACAGACACACGCACACAAGCCCGTGTGCCCTTGTGTGTGTATATATTTACTTCTCTTCTATATGGCGTGACTGATAACACATAGTCCCAGAGACTGACAATACATAGTCCCAGAGACTGACAACACATAGTCCTAGAGCCTGACAATACATAGTGCCACAGACTGACAACACATAGTCCTAGAGACTGACAATACATAGTCCCAGAGACTGACAATACATAGTCCCAGAGACTGACAATACATAGTCCTAGAGACTGACAATACATAGTGCCACAGACTGACAAAACATAGTCCTAGAGACTGACAATACATAGTGCCACAGACTGACAAAACATAGTCCCAGAGACTGACAACACATAGTCCTAGAGACTGACAATACATAGTGCCACAGACTGACAAAACATAGTCTCAGAGACTGACAACACATAGTCCTAGAGACTGAGAACACATAGTCCTAGAGACTGACAATACATAGTGCCACAGACTGACAACACATAGTCCCAGAGACTGACAACACATAGTCCTAGAGACTGACAACACATAGTCCTAGAGACTGACAATACATAGTGCCACAGCCTGACAACACATACTCCTAGAGACTGACAATACATAGTCCCAGAGACTGACAACACATAGTCCCAGAGACTGACAATACATAGTCCCAGAGACTGACAACACATAGTCCCAGAGACTGACAATACATAGTCCCAGAGACTGACAACACATAGTCCCAGAGACTGACAATACATAGTCCCAGAGACTGACAACACATAGTCCCAGAGACTGACAATACATAGTCCCAGAGACTGACAACACATAGTCCCAGAGACTGACAACACATTGTCCTAGAGACTGACAATACATAGTCCCAGAGACTGACAACACATAGTCCCAGAGACTGACAATACATTGTCCCAGAGACTGACAACACATAGTCCCAGAGACTGACAACACATAGTCCCAGAGACTGACAACACATAGTCCCACAGACTGACAACACATAGTCCCAGAGACTGACAACACATAGTCCCAGAGACTGACAACACATAGTCCCACAGACTGACAACACATAGTCCCAGAGACTGACAATACATTGTCCCAGAGACTGACAACACATAGTCCCAGAGACTGACAACACATAGTCCCAGAGACTGACAACACATAGTCCCACAGACTGACAATACATAGTCCCACAGACTGACAACACATAGTCCCAGAGACTGACAACACATAGTCCCAGAGACTGACAACACATAGTCCCAGAGACTGACAACACATAGTCCCAGAGACTGACAACACATAGTCCCACAGACTGACAACACATAGTCCCAGAGACTGACAACACATTGTTTGGAGGACATGCAGCATCAAGCTTGATTACGGGTGTGGCTGTAGCAGGGTAGCGGTAAAAAATAATTAGCACTGTCTCTGTTTAGGCCCCTTTTGGTTCGCTCCAGGGGAAGTTTCCCCTTAGATACAGATCTAGGATGAGCTTCCCTCTGCCCCCAATCAACCCTAACCATTAGTGGAGAAAATGCTGAACTGACCCAAGATCAGCATCTAGGGGCAACTTCACCCTATTCCTTTGGGTTGTGTGGTGGATGCAGGGGTAATAATGTGTCTAGGGCCCTGTGTTTTAGTAACCTGGTCACAGATTGGTTTGTGCGGTCTCGCCAGCTCCTATAGTATAGTCATTCTCGTGCCAAACATACATGACAATGTAATATCTCTCAGTGGAGGCTAGTGAGGGGAGGATGGCTCAAAATAATGTCCGGAATGGAGTTAATGGAATGGTATCAAGCACGTTTAAAAAAAAATATATATAGACCTATATCTATCCTACCCTGCCTTTCTAAGGTCTTCGAAAGCCAAGTCAACAAACAGATTACCGACCATTTTGAATCCCACTATACCTTCTCCGCTATGCAATCTGGTTTCAGAGCTGGTCATGGGTGCACCTCAGCCACCCTCAAGGTCCTAAACGATAACCTCCATCGATAAGAAACAATACTGTGCAGCCGTATTCATTGACCTGGCCAAGGCTTTCGACTCTGTCAATCTCAAATGATTGCCTCGCCTGGTTTACCAACTACTTCTCTGATAGAGTTCAGTGTGTCAAATCGGAGGGACTGTTGTCCGGTCCTCTGACAGTCTCTATGGGTGTGCCACAGGGTTCAAATCTTGGGCCGACTCTCTTCTCTGTATACATCAATGATGTTGCTCGTGCTGCTGGTGATTCTCTGATTCACCTCTACGCAGACGACAACATTCTGTATACTTCTGGCCCCTCCTTGGACACTGTGTTAACCAACCTCCAGACGAGCTTCAATGCCATACAACTCTCCTTCCGTGGCCTCCAACTGCTCTTAAACGCAAATAAAACTAAATGCATGCTATTCAATCGATCACTGCCAGTACCTGCTCGCCCATCCAGCATCACTACTCTGGATGGCTCTGACTTAGAATACGTGGACTACTACAAATACCTGGGTGTCTGGTTAGACTGTAAACTATCCTTCCAGACTCACATTAAGCATCTCCAATCCAAAATTCAATCTAGAATTGGCTTCCTATATCGCAACAAAGCCTCCTTCACTCATGCTGCCAAACATACCCTTGTAAAACTGACCATCCTACCGATCCTCGACTTCGGTGATGTCATCTATAAAATAGCCTCCAACACTCTACTCAACAAACTGGATGCAGTCTATCACAGTGCCATCCGTTTTGTCACCAAAGCCCCATACACTACCCGCCATTGCGACCTGTACGCTCTCGTTGGTTGGCCCTCGCTTCATACTCGTCGCCAAATCCACTGGCTACAGGTTATCTACAAGTCTCTGCTAGGTAAAGCCCCGCCTTATCTCAGCTCACTGGTCACCATAGCAGCACCCACTCGTAGCACGCGCTCCAGCAGGTATATCTCACTGGTCACCCCCAAAGCCAATTCCTCCTTTGGTTGTCTTTCCTTCCAGTTCTCTGCTGCCCATGACTGGAACGAATTGCAAAAATCTCTGAAGTTGGAGACTCTCATCTCCCTCACTAGCTTTAAGCACCAGCTGTCAGAGCAGCTTACAGATCACTGTACCTGTACATAGCCCATCTGTAAACAGCCCATCTATCTACCTACCTCATCCCCATACTGGTATTTATTTATTTATTTATTTTGCTCCTTTGCACCCCAGTATCTCTACCTGCACATTCCTCTTCTGCCAATCTACCATTCCAGTGTTTAATTGGTATATTGTAATTACTTCGCCACCATGGCGTATTTATTGCCTTAATTTACCTCATTTGCACTCACTGTTAATAGACTTATTGTTTTATTTTGTTCTACTGTATTATTGACTGTATGTTTTGTTTATTCCATGTGTAACTCTGTGTTGTTGTATGTGTCGAATTGCTACGCTTTATCTTGGCCAGGTCGCAGTTGTAAATGAGAACTTGTTCTCAACTAGCCTACCTGATTAAATAAAGGTGTTCTCAACTGGCCTACCTGGTTAAATAAAGGTGTTCTCAACTGGCCTACCTGGTTAAATAAAGGTGAAATAAAATAAATAAAAAATTAAAAACTGACCATCCTACCAATCCTCGACTTTGGCGATGTCATTTACAAAATAAATGACATCGCCCTTCTCAATAAATTGGATGCAGTCTATCACAGTGCCATCCGTTTTGTCACCAAAGCCCCATATACTACCCACCACTGCGACCTGTACGCTCTCGTTGGCTGGCCCTCGCTTCATACTCGTCGCCAAAGCCACTGGCTCCAAGTCATCTACAAGACCCTATTAGGTAAAGTCCCCCTTTATCTCAGCTCGCTGGTCACCATAGCAGCACCCACTTGTAGCACGCACTCCAGCAGGTATATCTCCCTGGTCACCCCCAAAACCAATTCTTCCTTTGGCCGCCTCTCCTTTCAGTTCTCTGCTGCCAATGACTGGTACGAACTACAAAAATCTCTGAAACTGGAAACACTTATCTCCCTCACTAGCTTTAAGCACCAGCTGCCAGAGCAGCTCACAGATTACCTCACCTGTACATAGCCCATCTATAATTTAGCCCAAACAACTACCTCTTTCCCTACTGTATTTATTTATTTATTTTGCTCCTTTGCCCCCCATTATTTCTATCTCTACTTTGCACATTCTTCCACTGCAAATCAACCATTCCAGTGTTTTACTTGCTATATTGTATTTACTTCGCCACCATGGCCTTTTTTTTGCCTTTCCCTCCCTTATCTCATCTCACTTGCTCACATTGTATATACTTATTTTTCTACTGTATTATTGACTGTATGTTTGTTTTACTCTATGTGTAACTCTGTGTTGTTGTATGTGTCGAACTGCTTTGCTTTATCTTGGCCAGGTCGCAATTGTAAATGAGAACTTGTTCTCAACTTGCCTACCTGGTTAAATAAAGGTTAAATAAATATAAAAATAATAAAAATATACACATGTTTGATACCATTATACTCCAGCGGTCTAAGGCACTGCATCTCAGTGCTAGACGTGTCACTACAGATACCCTGGTTTGAATCCAGGCTGTACCACACCCAGCCTTGATAGGGCGGCGCACAATTGGCCCAGCGTTGTCCGGGTTTGGCCCACATTGTAAATAAGAATTTGTTCTTAACTGACTTGCCTAGTTAAAAAACATATATATATATATATATATTTTTTTTTAAATACATTGTTATGAGCCGTTCTCCCCTCAGCAGCCTCCACTGAATTGTTGCTATACATTGTTGAAGGGAGGTTAATCCTCTTCCACTGGAACAAAGGCTTGGGGCGGGGACATCACTCTATCACTTCTAGTGTAATTCTCTGGATCCACACACACTTTACATGGTAAAGGGAGGGGCTTAGACAACAGATTAGATACTGAGAGAAATGTTTCCTGATCTGTTTAGATAACAGTCCCTTTAGGGGCTGGTTTCTCGGACACAGGTTAAGCCTAGTCAGGGACTAAAAAGCACGTTTGAGTCCGGGATTAGGCTTCTGTCTGGGAAATTGGCCCCTAAAAGTCTAGTTGTTAGTGAAATTCAATGTTAATTCATGTGCATGGTTCCTGTCAAATGAACGTAGTACACAGCGATGAAATTAATAAAAACTCAGCATTATTTCTACCCAGCTCTTTTGACGTTATGTGTTCTGACTTCCTGTGGGGTTAACTGAAGGTGGGATGTTTTAGACATGTGTAGTGATGACAATCTCCCTCACTAGCTTTAAGCACCAACTGTCAGAGCAGCTCACAGATTACTGCACCTGTACATAGCCCACCTATAATTTAGCCCTATCAACTACCTCTTTCCCAACTGTATTTAATTTATTTATTTATTTTGCTCCTTTGCACCCCATTATTTTTATTTCTACTTTGCACATTCTTCCATTGCAAAACTACCATTCCAGTGTTTTACTTGCTATATTGTATTTACCTTGCCACCAAGGCCTTTTTTGCCTTTACCTCCCTTATCTCACCTCATTTGCTCACATTGTATATAGACTTGTTTCTACTGTATTATTGACTGTATGTTTGTTTTACTCCATGTGTAACTCTGTGTCGTTGTATGTGTCGAACTGCTTTGCTTTATCTTGGCCAGGTCGCAATTGTAAATGAGAACTTGTTCTCAACTAGCCTACCTGGTTAAATAAAGGTGTTCTCAACTTGCCTACCTGGTTAAATAAAGGTGTTCTCAACTGGCCTACCTGGTTAAATAAAGGTGTTCTCAACTAGCCTACCTGGTTAAATAAAGGTGTTCTCAACTTGCCTACCTGGTTAAATAAAGGTGTTCTCAACTAGCCTACCTGGTTAAATAAAGGTGTTCTCAACTTGCCTACCTGGTTAAATAAAGGTGTTCTCAACTGGCCTACCTGGTTAAATAAAGGTGTTCTCAACTAGCCTACCTGGTTAAATAAAGGTGTTCTCAACTAGCCTACCTGGTTAAATAAAGGTGTTCTCAACTAGCCTACCTGGTTAAATAAAGGTAAAATAAATAAATAAATAAAATACAAATCTAGTGTCAAATACCCAAGACGTATAGTCATATATGATGTAACACCCCCCAAATAAGGTCACACAACAAGGATGTCATTCATTAAAAAAATAGTGCTCTTTATTATAAATTATTGAAATGTCGTATGAATATAAATATGTGCAAAGTTTTTAGTTCTGCTTGCTTCTGCGATCTCCTTTTCTTCAAACTCGATCATGCTTCTACTGCAGCCAGTCACCTGGCTAGACAATAATGAATATCTTTATAAAAGATAGGAGAAAATCTGTTTGCATTTTTCTGTCAGTCATGTAAACATTGTCTGGTTTTAAGAAAAATAAATTGAACAGGATGAACCTTAGATGCTCTCTTTGAGAGGAAGAGAGATTCTCAGATGTTAATACATTCAACAGCAAGTGATATCTGGTATCCTGTCTGTGGCACAAATTCCACCACATTCATCGGAGTATATTTCCTATCCACTGAGGGCTTACCCGGACTCTGTTTCCTCTGTATATAGTGATGTTATTATCTCAAGTATAAAAGCAACCCCTCATTCATTTATTCGTCATGCAAGTATTCGTTGTTCGGTCAAGAAACCGTTTTGTTGGTGTGTTCAGGACAGGTTTGGCATGTTCAAATCAAAAGCCCTGCCAATCAACCAATCATTACACACATCTTCAACACCTTACGTCTCAAATATAATGTTCTCCATTCGGCCGTTTGTGGCTTCACACTTCTGTAACATTGGGTCATAATTGGTTTGCAGTTCTGGCTAGTTTTTCTAAGGAAATAAACAACTATTGACTCAAAGTGTGATGTTGGAGGTGGTGACGTTAAACGTCCCCTTTGGAACATGGGTTACAATTCTGGTTGCTAGGCAGTTTCCTGGCAAGGCTGAGACAGAGATCCCAGTTTTCCCAGAGGAAGCCAAAAAGCTTGGTACTCCGACCAACGAGTTTAATACTTCCAGGCTCAGGGCTAATGTCCGTAACTAATATCCAACAGCCAGCTAAGGACAGTCATTACAGCCAATCCTGCTGTAATGGTTGAATGGATAGGAGAGGCTGGTGTGTTTGTTTCTCAGGCCGGTGCCGTGCCACAGCCAGACCCCGTGGTTAGCAGCAGTGGGAATGTGTGCTTCGTCAGAGGTGTGAAGGCAGGCAAGATGCTGGCTCAGAGCCTTTATCGACTAAAGAGAGAGAGCGGACCTCGGGAGGAAGTTATTAGTCATGCAGTGAGGTTAGAGTTGAGGTTGGGAAATAGTTCTTTTCTGGTCCAATTGAAGGCCTGACTGACACACATCTGAACCAATTAGCAGCACACCGACTGGCCGTTTAGCCTCTCAATGAACCAGTCCTCCTTTCTCTCTCTCTCTCTCTCCTTCTCTCTCGTTCTGTCTCTCTCTCTCTCTCCTCTCTCGTTCTGTCTCTCTCTCTCTCTCCTTCTCTCTCATTCTGTCTCACTCTCTGCATGAATGAGAGACTGGAAAGTCTGATGACGACGCCCACCGCTTGTCTTTTGGTTGGCAGCTTGTTGAAAGTGACTGGCTGACGTGGGACCAGTATAGCTCTACTCCTCATGGTAACGTTATATCACTCCTGGGCTTGGGAGATAGGTACAGTACAGCCCTTATGAGAACCACAATACCAAGCATCTTCTTCTACTTTCTCAGACTGACTCATGCTGCTGCCTTCCCCTCTGCCTCGTCACCCTGATGTGGGTGAACCATCCCTCTAAGACACGAATACAGACAGTCATATTTCCCCCCCAGTTCTGTGGGGTACTGCCACACTGTCTCTCACACCGGCCCAAGTCCCCTTCATAACACCTTTATCAAGTCTTATGCCATCGAGGCACTACATGTCCAGAGAGGGGCCTAGATGGGCGCGTCGTACTCCTGCAGGAACTCTTTGAGCGGGTGGGGAAGCTGGTCCCGTTTGCTGGATATGTCCAGGTGTCCGTTGACTGTTTTCCTACACAGGTGCTGCAGGCTGGACATAGTGGAGGAGAAAGGTTTGAGGAGCTCCAGAGGAATCTTCTCCCCTCCAGAGTAGATGTAGTAGGAGGCGTTCCCTCCCCTCGTGTTTTTCTCCACCAGCGAAGCCCCTTTGGTCGGGGGCATGTAGTGGTGGACCAGCTTCAGCACACAGTCGAAGCGGGGCACAGCCTGCATGCTCTTGGGGTCCGTCTGGAGTAAGAAGGACCCGGAGTCACACTGGATGCGCAGGTTCTTGGTGCCAGACGCCGTCTTGACGCTGAGCGTGAAGAAGTGTCGGTTGTCAGAGCTGTCACGGATCAGGAAGGTGCCAACGGACTCGGCTGCCAGCATGGCGTTGGCCTCCTTGCCATTGATAGAGCCCCAGTAGAAGCCGCTCTCCTGGAGCTTGTGCAGGGTGGTGACGACGAGCTGGTACTGCACCTTGGAGCTGAAGGTCTTGTAACGGTGAGGCAGCCGCATGGTGGAGTCGAAGGGGCTGCTGCTCATGACGGAGTCAAACTTGCTGTGGGTTACCATGGCGCTGCGCACCGCTTCTTTGCGACCTGCCTGGTGAGCACTGGGCACCACACAGACAACAGAAGACTAGAAGGAGGAGGTCGGAGGGTAGAGGTCACCAATCTCCCTACAGAGGTCAAGGCCTTTAGATTTTGTTGTTGTTGTGTCTGGAGAGGATAGTCCTGGAGAAAAAGCAGAGAAAATCATCAGTGTCCAAAGTATCTGCTCAGAGTGGAGTGATTTGGGCATTGAGTGGACCTCAGGGCATTTGGCAATATGATCCAAATAACGAACGTTCAACTCAAGATATCCAGTTCTATCATTTTAATTATAGAAAAAAATAACAGTCGATAAAAGGTTTATTTATAGTGTAATTGTTTTAGGATTGAGAGTAATCTAATAGTCCTCAACTCATGTAGCTCTCAGGCAAAGATTATGTTTTGGCTATAATTTCAAATATTCTAATTAAACTTCTCTGGTTACATAGTGGAACATTTTTACCAATGAGGCCCTGGCTATTTTTTGTCCTGTAGCGGACTATTGAGAACCACACGAAGTAATATGATTCGACACCGCTCATGTTGCTATCGTCACTCCAATTTCGCACTGCTACATGATTTATAACCATATTATTTACGACAAATCGCCTATTTGGCTATTGTATGTGAAAGGTGAAAGTGAAAACATTATATTTCAGTCGAATAGACGTGATTTGCAATTAGGCTACCGTTTACTCTGTCCTGCTCATTTACAGGAAAGTTGGTTTTTTATCTCTGCCCTCCGGCTCAGTCACCGCGGTCAGTTCCAGTAAAGTCGAGCAGTCTAGTGAGCGGAATCCTTCAACTGTTGCATCATTTTACATACAAAAGTCCCATTAAAAAAATCGCTAATGATTTACATTGTCTTCTCCTTTGCTACGTTTAAACAATAGAATCAATAGAGTCTTATTTCTTACCTTTTAACGGTTTCTCTGTGTACTTGGAACTTTGAAAGTTTATCCAATTGCTTCAATCCCTTGAGTATATTTGTTTCCTTGAGCTTGATATCTTGTGTTGTTCAAATTGTGACAATTGTATCTTTGCTGATGTGCAACGTCCTTTACAGTGTCAGTTGTGTCCTTTGTCTGTGTTCTACGTTGGACTGACTGGACGTTGCTCGTTCATCATTTGCCTCTTTAATGATCGCGCAGCGCTTGAGAGTAGCGCTCATAATGTGTCGGGAGGCTCCACCCCCTTGTTTTTCCAGTAAGGGCCTCTTGGCAGATTGTCAGTAAGAAATGTTTTTTTTTTAAAGGACGATTCCTGGTATTCAACAGAGAAGTCCTCCCCTCCCCCGCTGTTCCTCCAAAATGAAGTTATGGAGTTCCAGGCAATAACTTTTCCTGCAGCGAATTGATTGTAAAAACGGTCTGTTATCGCCGTATTGTATTAGCTTTGTTGGTAATAGTAATGTTATTATAATGCACTAAATGCATTATAATACCACTAGACTACTATATATTTAGCATGTTATAAACATTATAAGGTAATCAATATTGTCCAACCTATTGGTTTGCAGAATAGGCCCATATAGTGAAAAACATGTTAAGGTAATCACATGATCTGATACATTTGACGTTTTAAGAAGTAGTTTCATTAATCTGAGCACTGTTGACAGTGGTTGGTAAATGGGCCTCCTAGCGGAACAGCCAGAACACGCTGTTCTTCTCTGGCAGCGGCTGAATGCTATGCCAGTGCCCCATAGAGGGCGCCAATATGTTTTGATTGGACAGTTCAAGCTTTAAACCAACATTTATAACTTTATTATGGGGACACCGTTTCTTTGGCAATGGCTGTCAGTTTCTTTAGAACTGGCAACATTTTTACATCATTTGCTTTTCATAGACTACTATCCAGAACAGATCAGTTATCCAGAATGCATTACATCCTTTGCTTTTCATAGACTACTATCCTATACAGATCAGTTATCCAGAATGCATTACATCCTTTGCTTTTCAGAACTACTATCCTATACAGATCAGTTATCCAGGCTGCATTACTTCCGGACGTGATAGGGAATCCCATAGGGCGGCGCACAAATTCCCCAGAGTTATCCGGGCTTGGCCAGGGTAGACCATCATTGTAAATAAGAATTTGTTCTTAACTGACTTGCCTAGTTAAAAAAGGTTAAATCAATAAAAATGGCTAGATCCCAACTGGACCAAGTCACTACATGCTCACCATGCTCATAAACATGTCAATTTCATTCTTAATATCATTTGAATCATTCAATCAAAGTATACATTTGAACGAAAGGAGTTGGGAAATTCGGGACACTACAGGAAGATGGAAATGTGGAATAGCTAATAACAAAACACAAAAAACACTGATCGTTTAACATCCCTTAGAGTAAATCACATGATCTGACACATTTTGTAGTGTAAGACGTTGAACTAGCGGAGCGTACTCTAGTCGTGTCCAAAATGGCACCCTAGTACTTTAGACTAGGATCAATAGGGCTCTGGTCAACAGTGGTGCACTACATAGAGAACTAGATGCCATTTGGGATGCAGCCCTAGTGTTACACTCCCTGTCTCCATGTACTGTAATGTGTGACTTGTTCCCCACTCATCATCCTCTGTTTCTCCCTTCCTGTTTACTCATCAGAGATCTGACTGACACATGCCCTGAGAATGGGTAGGTAGATTAGTCCAGGGTTTAAACTGCCAGTCTATGGTAATGAAGGTGGTTCAATGGTGATTAATTTTGCCGGGGGGGGAATCTGAAGAGTTGCATTGGCTCCCCGAGGTAATGCAGAGGCGTTAGGCTCAGAGGGCTACTTACAGTCTAGTGGCACACAGGCAACCCGGGCTCAAACACCAGGCCAGGTTTCTACCACTCCCTGCCATCTCACCCACCTCAATGTCCCCACTCTAATATTCATCTGCCCATGGAGGAAAGACACCAGGCAGGCCAACCCAGGAAGAGAGAGAGAGAGAGAGAGAGAGAGAGAGAGAGAGAGAGAGAGAGAGAGAGAGAGAGAGAGAGAGAGAGAGAGAGAGAGAGAGAGAGAGAGAAAGAAGTTAGGCAGTGGACACAGGCCATTAACAAGGGTTGCATGCTCCATTTGATCATTTTCTTAACCAGATCTTTACTGAGAGGGGGAAGGTGGAGAATAAAGAGAGAGGGCAGGGGTAGGGCGCTCCAAGCATAAGCGACATAAGCAGGAGATTTGCTGTAAAACTGCACATTTTTTCTCTCTGCCCTGTGGCCTATGGAGCAGTAAAATGAACTGCCTTGAGGCTATGCTCAAACCCTACACCCCAACCTGAGTACTCAGTTCTGCCACCTCTGGTCTCTTGGCACTATCTTCCGAAAACATCTGAAACCCTACCTCTTCAAAGAGTAACTTAAATAATCCCACAGCACCCCTCCCCCTTAATAATAATACATTGTCTCCCCCCACTGGCACTGACTTTGATAATAGCTACTTTATTGAGGAAGAACATTGTACTATGACTGTGATGTGTGGTTTTCCCACCTAGCTATCTTAAGATGAATGCACTAACTGTAAGTTGCTCTGGATAAGAGTGTCAGCTAAATTACTAAAATACACATGTAAATGTGACAAAATGAGCAGAATTGCATGACATTTGTTATAACATTTCTCAATTTCTCTCTGCTCCATGGCAAAATTGCAGGAAATGTGTAAATATCACCATCAAGAGGGGGGCCATTAAAATGTTTTGCCTGGGAGGGGGGTACCCCAACCAAATATGGCTTAGGGCCCCCAAAAGACTAGGGCCAGCCCTGGCAGGGGGATGATGTCGTTTTGGCACAGCTCATAATGAGCTTTGGAGAGAGCCAGCTGTGTCTGCAGAGGTGAGTCAGGTGCCTGGTGATTCAGATCAGACCTCTAGACTGGATAACTAAGGCTGTGTCCTTAATTGCACCCTATTCAAGAGCCCTGTGGGCCCTGGTCAAAAGAAGGGCATGACATAGGGAAAAGGGTGCCAAATGGGATGCAGCCAGTCAGACAACTCCACTGTATTCCATTTGTTTTCCAGAAAACCCTGTTGTGTCATCAGTGTGGGACAGGCATATGGCTGGTTAGCAGGCCCTCCTGGGGGAAGAATGGAAGTGAATAGAGAGGAGACGTGGTGTTGAGTTGGCCCAACCAGGAAAGAGGAAGTCATAGGAAGTCATCACACATCCAGTCTAGGGATCTCATTGTCTTAGACACCCGGCAGACATCAAAGAAGCCGTCATATTGTAGCCGACACCGACACCAGAACAGATTGAATTCAAATGAAAAACAAATGAGTTTATTTAAAGTGCATTATCAGAGTCTTCTTCAGTTTAAAGAGTAAATTATCATTTTTCCTTTAAAATCAAGGCTGAGAGAAATTACTTTTTAAACAGCGGGGTGGAGGATGACGCATAATACAAGTTCCAATGTTACACTGTCTGTCTGCCAACAACTCTGGTCTGTGTGTACTTAACCTGGAGGGTAGTGGTCAGATCTCTGGTCTGTCCGGGGTCAGCAGGACCTGTCTACTACTAACTGACCTGTAACTGTAACTCCCCGCTCTCCTCTGCTGTTCCTGTGTGCTCTCTGTGCATTTGGCAGGACGTCTGAAGAACAGGTTGAGAGGCTTGGCTGGGTAGACACACAAGTATGCAAGCACAGATTCACGCACAAAAGATGCATGCACACATACACACACACGTACACACACACACACACACACACACACACACACACACACACACACACACACACACACACACACACACACACACACACACACACACACACACAGATACACACACACACAGAGACATTAGACAAGTCTGTATTCTGTCTCATCAAACAGTCACCCAGGTTTATAGTGTGACTAAACCAGAGTGGGGGAATTACACTAAACCAATACAGCCTAAGGAGTTCCAGTATTGCCTTATTGTACAAACGTTTTGATATATTTGACTATTTACTACTCGCCCTCTCCAAACCTCGAAGTGGAGTGACTTGAATTGGAGTGAGTTGAAGTGAAGTGACTTGAAGTGGAGTGACTTGAATTGGAGTGAGTTGAAGTGGAGTGACTTGAATTGGAGTGACTTGAAGTGGAGTGACTTGAATTGGAGTGACCTTTCCTGTAGAAGAGGATAGGATGAGGGGTTGTGACTATTTGGTGGTCTGAAACATTCAGCTTCAAGGGTTAAGAAACTGTTTCAGACTGACTCAGAGACAAGCTTCCAGTACATCCATTTATTGGGTAGAAAAAGGGGGATGAGTGGAGGAATGAAAAGCAGAAAAATGTAGTCAGAATTTGTATATTTTGCTGTTCCCGGATTGGCGGAGTTTGATTTAACTGTAACATATCTTAAGAGCTTCTTGTTATGCTTCTTTTCATGAGATTTTCTATGGCATTGCCCCTGACCAACAAAGAAAGGCCTAGTTTTCAGTATTTAGACAGCTGGATACGCTGAGGCTACAAAAGTTCAACACTTTTGTGAAATGCTGTTTGCTGAAACTCCTTTTAGGCCCACAGAAGTAGTTGCATGCTGCTCAGACTGAATGTAGATTTAGGCCTAAAGTCCATGCACCAAGCTAGATTGGCTCAAACATAGGCTACACATTTTTCTGTGATAAAATACAATTGCAGCATGGATTTGGACTCTAACTTCCGGCGCCGACAGAGTTATTTCTTACATTGTTACCCCAGGTAATCTTAGGTTTTATTACATACAGTCGGGAGGAACTATTGGATATAAGAGCAACGTCAACTCACCAACATTACGTTCAGGAATACGACTTTCTCGAAGCGGATCCTCTGTTTTGCCCACCACCCAGGACAATGGAACAGATCCCAGCCGGCGACCCAAAACAACGACGCCGTAGGAGGGGCCGACGGAGCGGTCTTCTGGTCAGGCTCCATAGACGGGCACATCCCTCACCGCTCCTGAGCATACTACTCGCCAATATCCAGTCTCTTGACAACAAGGTAGACGAAATCCGTGCAAGGGTAGCCTTCCAGAGAGACATCAGAGACTGTAACGTTCTTTGTTGTATGGAAACATGGCTCACTCGAGACACGCTATCGGAGATGGTACAGCCAGCTGGTTTCTTCACGCATCACGGCGACAGAAACAAGCATCTTTCTTGTAAGAAGAAGGGCGGGGGTGTATGCCTTATGATTAACGAGACGTGGTGTGATCATAACAACATACAGGAACTCAAGTCCTTCTGTTCACCTGACTTAGAATTCCTCACAATCAAATGCCGATCGCATTATCTACCTAGAGAATTCTCTTCGATTATAATCACAGCCGCATATATCCCCCCCAAGCAGACACATCGATGGCCCTGAATGAACTTCATTTGACTCTATGTAAACTGAAAACCACATATCCCGAGGCTGCATTTATTGTAGCTGGGGATTTTAACGAGGCTAGTCTAAAAACAAGGCTCCCTAAATTCTATCAGCATATTGATTGCACAACCAGGGTTGGCAAAACCCTAGACCATTGTTATTCTAACTTCCGCGACACATATAGGGCCCTCCCCCGCCCTCCTTTCGGAAAAGCTGACAACGACTCCATTTAGTTGCTTCCAGCCTAGAGACAGAAACTAAAACAGGAAGCTCCCATGTCAGGTCTGTTCAACATTGGTCCGACCAATCGAATTCCACGCTTCAAGATTGCTTCGATCACGTGGACTGGGATATGTTCCGCATTGCGGCGAACAATAACATTGATGAATACGCTGATTCTGTGAGCGGGTTTATTAGCAAGTGCGTCGGCGATGTCGTACCCACTGCGTCTATTAAAACATTCCCCAACCAGAAACCGTGGATTGATGGCAGCATTTGCGCAAAACTGAAAGCGCGAACCACTGCTTTTAATCAGGGCAAGGTGACCGGAAACATGACCGAATACAAACAGTGTAGCTATTCCCTCCGCAAGGCAATCAAACAAGCGTCAGTATAGAGACAAAGTAGAGTTGCAATTCAACGGCTCAGACACGAGAGGTATGTGGCAGGGTTTACAGTCAATCACGGACTATAAAAAGAAAACCAGCCCAATCGCGGACCAGGATGTCTTGCTCCCAGACAGACTAAACCATTTCTTTGATCGCTTTGAGGACAGCACAGTGCCACTGACACGGCCCGCTACCAAAACCTGCGGGCTCTCCATCACTGTAGCCAACGTGAGCAAAACATTTAAATGTGTCAAACCTTGCAAGACTGCAGGCCCAGACGGCATCCCCAGCCGCGTCCACAGAGCATGCGCAGACCAGCTGGCTGGTGTGTTTACGGACATATTCAATCAATCCTTATCCCAGTCTGCTTTCCCCACATGCTTCAAGAGGGCCACAATTGTTCCTGTTCCCAAGAAAGCTAAGTTAACTGAGCTAAATGACTAACGCCCCAAGGCACTCACTTCCGTCATCATGAAGTGCTTTGAGAGACTAGTCAAGGACCATATCACCTCCAGCCTACCTGACACCCTAGACCCATTCCAATTTGCTTACCGCCCCAATAGGTCCACAGATGACGCAATCACAACCACACTGCACACTGCCCTAACCCATCTGGAAAAGAGGAACACCTATGTGAGAATGCTGTTCATCGACTACAGCTCAGCATTTAACACCATAGTACCCTCCAAACTCGTCATCACCCTGGGTCTCGACCCCACCCTGTGCAACTGGGTACTGGACTTCCTGACGGGCCGCGCCCAGGTGGTGAGGATAGTTCACAACATCTCCACCCTGCTGATCCTCAACACTGGGGCCCCAAAAGGGTGCGTTCTCAGCCTTCTCCTGTACTCCCTGTTCACCCATGACTGTGTGGCCATGCACGCCTCCAACTCAATCATCAAGTTTGCAGACGACACTACAGTGGTAGGCTTGATTACCAACAACGACGAGACGGCCTACAGGGAGGAGGTGAGGGCCCTCAGAGTGTGGTGTCAGGAAAATAATCTCACACTCAACGTCAACAAAACAAAGGAGTTAATCGTGTAGTTGAGAGGGTAGAACGTTTTAAGTTCCTCGGCGTACACATCACGGACAAACTGAAAGGGTCCAACCACACAGACAGCATCGTGAAGAAGGCGCAGCAGCAGTATCACCGCCTGGTAGGCAACTGTTCCGCCCATAAACATAAGGCTCTCCTGAGTGAGGTCTGCACAACACATCACTGGGGGCAAACTACCTGCCCTCCAGGACACCTACACCACCTGATGTCACATTAAGGCCAAGAAGATCAAGGACAACAACCTCCCGAGCCACTGCCTGTTCTTCACCCTGCTATCATCCAGAAGGCGAGGGCAGTACAGGTGCATCAAAGCAGGGACCGAGAGACTGACAAATAGCTTCTTTCTCACGGCCATCAGACTGTTAAACAGCCAGCACTAACATTGAGTGGCTGCTGCCAACATACTGACTCAACTCCAGCCACTGTAAAAATTGATGTAATAAATGTATCACTAGCCACTTTAAACAATGCCACTTCATATAATGTTTACATACCCTACATTACTCATCTCATATGTATATACTGCACTCTATACCATCTACTGCATCTTGCCATCTTAATGTAATGTATCACTAGTCACTTTATATAATGTTTACATACCCTACATTACTCTATACCATCCACTGCATCTTTCCATCTTAATGTAATGTATCACTAGTCACTTTATATAATGTTTAAATGCCCTACATTACTTATCTCATATGTATATACTGTACTCTATACCATCTACTGCATCTTGCCATCTTAATGTAATGTATCACTAGTCACTTTATATAATGTTTAAATGCCCTACATTACTTATCTCATATGTATATACTGTACTCTATACCATCTACTGCATCTTGCCATCTTAATGTAATGTATCACTAGCCACTTTATATAATGTTTAAATACCCTACATTACTTATCTCATATGTATATACTGTACTCTATACCATCTACTGCATCTTGCCATCTTAATGTAATGTATCACTAGCCACTTTATATAATGTTTAAATACCCTACATTACTTATCTCATATGTATATACTGTACTCTATACCATCTACTGCATCTTGCCTATGCCGTTCTATACCATCACTCATTCATATATATTTATGTACATATTCTTATTCATTCCTTTACACTTGTGTGTATTGTTTGGTAATTGTTGTGAAATTGTTAGGTTAGATTAGGTTAGATTACTCGTTGGATATTACTGCATTGTCGGAACTAGAAGCACAAGCATTTCGCTACACTCGCATTAACATCTGCTAACATTAACATCTACTAACATTAACATCTACTAACCATCTGCTAAATAAAATGTGATTTGATTTGATTTGCTCTCGTGGATGCTTACCATTTTCAGAATGAGACACGTGTGTCCTCATGCATTAATTTGTTAAAAAGGCCTCCACTTCTAATGGAGGATGGTGAATGAATAGTACGGGCCTAATGATCTTATCTGTGTCCTGCTGTGCAGCTTCCATTCATTGAGTTTACCACAGGATATTGGTGGCAACTTAATTGGGGAGGACAGGCTCGTGCTAGTGGCTGAAGTGGTATAAGTGGAATAGAATCAAAACCATCAAACACATGGTTTCTATGTGCTTGATGCCATTCCATTTGCTCTGCTCCAGCCACCATTATGAACTGTCCTCCCCTCAACAGCCTCCACTGGAGTTTAGAGTAGATGAAATGTCTAGGGTAAAGTGTTGCATCATTACTGTTGACAGTACTGTACCTGGAAGTGATGGGATATGGAGGAAAGTTCCTGGCACCAGAGCTATCTTATCAGTCAATCTTATTCCTGTTTGGAGACTAGCACCACCATAGCTTTAGTTTCTGTCTAGAGGTGGTGCACCACTGTAGATTTAGTTCCTGTGTGAGGAAGGAAAATCATACTATACATAGGAATGTGTCAGCTTCTTCTTTCGTGTGAAATTCTAAGAATTATGTGCACAGCTGTAGTGTAATTTGGTAAAACCATAACTTGCCCAATGCAAGTAAGTCATGCTCAGATCATCCCTATTCCCTGATATCGAAATGACCATGACTTCCTGGTTAGTTGAGTAAGACCACTGGGTACAATTACTAATCAGGCAACATTGACTTCCAGTTAACTGAGCTGAACAACTGACTTATGTATATAAAAAAAATCAGTTCTGAATGTAGAACAATACTACAGTGTTTCTTAAACTATGCTAAGCATATTGAACAGTTACCACATCAAATAAATATGTCATCACACCATAAAAGCAGACTTGTCTGGTGAACTTGATGTTTTAGACTAGTCATGCTTAGAGAGATGATTTTTGAAAGGACAGGGAAGAAGAGAGCTTTGTGATGGCTTCCTCCTCACATCTTCAAAATGCATTAATTGGCACTAAGAAGATTCCGCACAGGCCGCCCAATCATTGTGGTTACCAAAAATATTTTTGCTGTATTATTGTTTTGGCGTGTAGGAAGCGGAGTAAGGACATTTTCCCATGAAATGTCTATTTTCACAGGTTATTTATGTAGTTGCTGCAATACATCTCTGGCTCTTCAGGGGAAATATATTTCAGTCTTTTATACATCCATCTTTCATACATCCAATGTACGAGGGAACAACACATCAAAGTGAAAGCTGAATTATATTTTTTTAAATGATAAAAAAGGCAGTGAAAATGTTTTACATGTTGTTAACATTGTGTTCCAAGCTCCCTCGTCTGTTTGGAACACATCTTTATGCCCTCTGGTTATTCCATGAATATTTACACTGAAAGTAATTGTATGGTAGAGGGAGATGCTCCAATTGTTAGAGGCTAATGTAGAACTCACCAATAGGTCTGATTGCTTTAGTAGACTAATGTAGAACTCACCAATAGGTCTGATTGCTTTAGTAGACTAATGTAGAACTCACCAATAGGTCTGATTGCTTTAGTAGACTAATGTAGAACTCACCAATAGGTCTGATTGCTTTAGTAGTCTAATGTAGAACTCACCAATAGGTCTGATTGCTTTAGTAGACTAATGTAGAACTCCCCAATAGGTCTGATTGCTTTAGTAGTCTAATGTAGAACTCACCAATAGGTCTGATTGCTTTAGTAGACTAATGTAGAACTCACCAATAGGTCTGATTGCTTTAGTAGACTAATGTAGAACTCACCAATAGGTCTGATTGCTTTAGTAGTCTAATGTAGAACTCACCAATAGGTCTGATTGCTTTAGTAGACTAATGTAGAACTCACCAATAGGTCTGATTGCTTTAGTAGACTAATGTAGAACTCACCAATAGGTCTGATTGCTTTAGTAGACTAATGTAGAACTCACCAATAGGTCTGATTGCTTTAGCAGTCTAATGTAGAACTCACCAATAGGTCTGATTGCTTTAGTAGAATCATGTAGAACTCACCAATAGGTGTGATTGCTTTAGTAGACCAATGTAGAACTCACCAATAGGTCTGATTGCTTTAGTAGACTAATGTAGAACTCGCCAATAGGTCTGATTGCTTTAGTAGACTAATGTAGAACTCACCAATAGGTCTGATTGCTTTAGTAGACTAATGTAGAACTCACCAATAGGTCTGATTGCTTTAGTAGACTAATGTAGATCTCACCAATAGGTCTGATTGCTTTAGTAGACTAATGTAGAACTCACCAATAGGTCTGATTGCTTTAGTAGACTAATGTAGAACTCACCAATAGGTCTGATTGCTTTAGTAGACTAATGTAGAACTCACCAATAAGTCTGATTGCTTTAGTAGACTAATGTAGAACTCAGCAATAAGTCTGATTGCTTTAGTAGACTAATGTAGAACTAGCCAATAGCTCTGATTGCTTTAGTAGACTCCCATATCAAAGTGGACAGATGTTCCTTTGCAAAGTAAAAGAAATGGAGGCTCACAGATGAACACACAATGGAAGGTAATACCTAGTAGCACTGTTATGCATGCGTTGCTAAGCATTGGGCAAGATTCTTAGGTTAAACCTCCGATCTCAGGAAGGATATTTCAAAAGATGCAGAATCTTCAGACCACAAAGTAACACTCACACCCACCTGTTTCCTCCATCAGCATGTTGTGTGACATTTACCGTGCCTGCTAACTCTGATCAGACACTTCTGGCCATAAGCAATTGATAGGAAGATAGATATGATCCACCACAAGTGTGTTAGTCTTTGATCATCACGGGGAAAGATGGCAGAAAACACTCAAATGAATGTGGGCTGTATCCACCTTGCTGGACAAGATCTAGTGTTTTTATGACAATGAAAACCTTGCTGTGTCTGAGGTCTAATATCTTTGCTGTCTGGGACGAAGCAAGCACACACATTTTCTTCAGGAAACGCAGCTCTTCTAGTTTGACATTGTTGATTGTGCCAGTAGTTGCTAAGCGTGAAATCAAATTATCTGAATGGGCGTTCTTCCTCCAGTAAATGGTGCACAGCCAGGGTGCTTGAGGCCAGCCCATTCTCAACTAAACATTCATTATGGTCCTTACTGCTGTCAGCACGTGGTCCCAGTCTGGACTGGAAGACTGAGAGGAATCTACAGTGTTTCAAAGAAAAGACACCTGACACTGCTGTCCCCGGCTGCTGTCCCCGGCTGCTGTCCCCGGCTGCTGTCCCCGGCTGCTGTCCCCGGCTGCTGTCCCCGGCTGCTGTCCCCGGCTGCTGTCCCCGGCTGCTGGATCAAATACCCCAGGGGTTTCCCCCCAACAGCCATTGGACTGGGCTCGGTTAGGTAGAAGTGGAGAAAGACGTGTGTGGAACTAGAAGAAACCAGGGGTGGAATTAGATGGGGGGGGGGGAGCTTCTGGGGAAAAAGGTTACTGGGAATTCATCACTGTAAAATCACTAGGAATTCAGTTCAAGAAACCCTTTCAATTCAATAAATCTTTATTGTTCCACCAGATACATTTGGTTAGAGCAAAATAATATGCCCCCTGAGCACATATATACAAACACATACGAACACAATGAATCCAGTTAATCAGTAACACATCCACGATAAAATCATATTTAAAATGATTCCCCCACCATGTTCCAGCCCAATTCCATCACTGGTGTTCCTATACACCTTGGTTTGGGGTAAACAGGTCCACATTGGGCTAAATGGTCCTGAGATGTAATCAGTTATGTTTTGGAGGGCATCACATGCACCACTTAAAACTCATTCCATTCTGTCACATGCCCTTTTCTATTTGTGCCATTGTGTGCTAATGTCATCACAGCTGTAAACAATAAGCCATGGTCAGAGAGGTCTGGATTAATGGTCTCACATCAATCACTAATGATGTTTCTTCAATGTTCTCATGCCACTTGTATTGCACTTTAATGTGCATTACTTTTATCTCCTATTTTAGCCCATCACTGTGTGTGATTATAATTGTATAAATGTGTAAGGGTTTTCGTCCTTACACATTTAGGACCAAAACGCAGCGTGGTAAGTGTTCATGTTTTTAATGAATAACGAACACTGAACAAAACAATAACGTGAAGTAAATCAAACCCAAACAGTCCCGTGTGGCACAGATACTGACGCGGAAAATAAACACCCACAACTCAAAAGTGAAACCAGGCTACCTAAGTATGATTCTCAATCAGGGACAACAATTGACAGCTGCCTCTGATTGAGAACCATACTAGGCCGAACACAGAAATCCCAAATTATAGAAAAACGAACATAGACAACCCACCCAACCCAATAACAGAACTAAGGTCAGAACGTGACAGTATCCCCCCCAGAGGTGCAGACTCCGGCCGCAAAACCTGAACCTATAGGGGAGGGTCTGGGTGGGTGTCTGTCCGCGGTGGCGGCTCTGGCGTGGGACGTGGACCCCACTTCACCATAGTCCTTGTCCGCCTCTTAGCCCACCTCCGTGGCCTCTTTAGAGCGGCGACCCTCGCCGCCGACCTCGGACTGGGGACCCGAGCAATGGGTCCCGAATGGACGGGAGATTCCGGCAGCGCCGGACAGGCAGGAGACTCCGGCAGCGCCGGACAGGCGGGAGCTCCTGTAGGGAGGTGACAGAGAGACAGCCTGGTGGGCCCTGTGGCAGCCCCATGCACCAGGCTGTCTCTCTGTCTCCTCCCTACAGGTGCTCCCGCCTGTCCGGCGCTGCCGGAGTCATCCTTCACTCCGGCGCTGCCGGAATCTCCCACCTGTCCGGCGCTGCCGGAGTCTCCCACCTGTCCTGCGCTGCTGGAGTCTCCCACCTGTCCGGCGCTGCCGGAGGCTCCAGCAGCGCCAGACAGGCGGGAGCACCTGTAGGGAGGAGACAGAGATACAGCCTGGTGCGTGGGGCTGCCACAGGGGGAGACCTACAGGAGGTGTGGAGACCTACAGGAGGCCTGGTGCGTGGAGGAGGCACCGGCTGGACCGGGCTGTGGGGGAGCACTGGAGCTCTGGTGCGCAGCCTTGGCACCACTCCTCCAGGCTGGATGCCCACTTTAGCCCGGACCCTCCCGAGTGCAGGCACAGGTTGAACCGGGCTGTGGGTGAGCACTGGAGCTCTGGTGCATACCACTCGCACCTCTCCCTTCGGCTCAATACCCACATTCGCCCGGCACGGGGGGAGCGCAGGCATAGAACGCACTGCACCCTCCCAGCGCCCTGGAGACACAGCACGCAGCGCCGGTGCAGGATACCCTGGACCGAAACGGCGTACTGGAGACCAAACACGCTGGGATGGCACAACACGCCCTGGCTGGATGCCTAGTCTCGCATGGCACTTGCCTATAGCCCACCGGGCTATGAGCGCGTATTGGCGACACCGTGCGTTTGACCACATAACACGGTGCCTGACCAGTACTGCGCTTCCTCCGATAAGCACGAGGAGTGGGCTCAGGTCTCCAACCTGACTCTGCCCCACTCCCTGTGTGCACCCCCCAAAAAATGTTTTGGGGCTGCCTCTCGTGCCTGTCGCGCTGCCATGCTGCCTCCTCATATCGCTGCCGCTCAGCTTTCGTTGCCTCCAGCTCTGCCTTGGGGCGGCGATATTCCGCAGCCTGTGCCCTGGGTCCCTTGCCGTCAAGAATCTCCACTAACACGGAAAATAAACACCCACAACTCAAAAGTGAAACCAGGCTACCTAAGTATGATTCTCAATCAGGGACAACGATTGACAGCTGCCTCTGATTGAGAACCATACTAGGCCGAACACAGAAATCCCAAATTATAGAAAAACGAACATAGACAACCCACCCAACTCACCCCCTGACCATACTAAAACAGAGATATAATACCAGAACTAAGGTCAGAACATGACAAAATGTTTCCTCAATGCTTCCTATTTTTCCCTGTATTCCCCTGTTTTGTCCCGTTTCCCCCCTGTATTCCCCTGTTTTGTCCCGTTTCCCCCCTGTATTCCCCTGTTTTGTCCCGTTTCCCCCCTGTATTCCCCTGTATTCCCCTGTTTTGTCCCGTTTCCCCCCTGTATTCCCCTGTATTCCCCTGTTTTGTCCCGTTTCCCCCCTGTATTCCCCTGTTTTGTCCCGTTTCCCCCCTGTATTCCCCTGTATTCCCCTGTTTTGTCCCGTTTCCCCCCTGTATTCCCCTGTATTCCCCTGTTTTGTCCCGTTTCCCCCCTGTATTCCCCTGTTTTGTCCCGTTACCCCCCTGTATTCCCCTGTTTTGTCCCGTTTCCCCCCTGTATTCCCCTGTTTTGGCCCGTTTCCCCCCTGTATTCCCCTGTATTCCCCTGTTTTGTCCCGTTTCCCCCCTGTATTCCCCTGTATTCCCCTGTTTTGTCCCGTTTCCCCCCTGTATTCCCCTGTTTTGTCCC